>NC_064631.1:732112458-732412958 GCF_023864275.1 Schistocerca cancellata
TTCCATAGAAACGTTACTCGATTTAGAAGGAAATGGCTTAGAACACATAGTATTTCATAGCGACGCAATTTCCGTGTGAATTTGTCAATGTGTGGGAGTGAGGGATGCAGTAAAGAAGGATTAGTGGATCGGAAATGAGATTGTCGTATCCCAAAAGAAAATCCTGTCGTTTCCATAGAAACGTTACTCGATTTAGAATTAAATGTCTTAGAACACATAATACTTCATAGCGACGCAACTTCCGTGTGAATTCGTCAATGTGTGGGAGTGAGGGATGCATTAAAGAAGGATTAGTGGATCGGAAATGAGATTGTCGTATCCCAAAAGAAAATCCTGTCGTTCCCATAGAAACGTTACTCGATTTAGAAGGAAATGTCTTAGAACCCATAGTATTTCATAGCGACGCAATTTCCGTGTGAATTCGTCAATGAGTGATACTGAGGGATGCAGTAAAGAAGGATTAGTGGATCGGAAACGAGATTGTCGTATCCCAAAAGAAAATCCTGTCGTTTCCATAGAAACGTTACTCGATTTAGAAGGAAATGTCTTAGAACACATAGTATTTCATAGCGACACAATTTCCGTGTGAATTCGTCAATGTGTGTGAGTGAGGGATGCAGTAAAGAAGGACTAGTGGATCGGAAATGAGATTGTCGTATCCCAAAAGAAAATCCTGTCGTTTCCGAAGAAACGTTACTCGATTTAGAAGGAGATGTCATAGAACCCATAGTATTTCATAGCGACGCAATTTCCGTGTGAATTCGTCAATGTGTGGGAGTGAGGGATGCAGTAAAGAAGGATTAGTGGATCGGAAATTAGATTGTCGTATCCTAAAAGAAAATCCTGTCGTTTCCATAGAAACGTTACTCGATTTAGAAGGAAAAGTCTTAGAACACATAGTATTTCATAGCGACGCAATTTCCGTGTGAATTTGTCAGTGTGTGGGAGTAAGGGATGCAGTAAAGAAGGATTAGTGGATCGGAAATGTGATTGTCGTACCCCTAAAGAAAATCCTGTCGTTTCCATAGAAACGTTTCTCGATTTGGAAGGAGAAGTCATAGAACCCATAGTACTTCATAGAGACAGAATTTCCGTGTGAATTTGTCAATGAGTGGGAGTGAGGAATGCAGTAAAGAAGGATTAGTGGATCGGAAATGAGATTGTCGTATCCCAAAAGAAAATCCTGTCGTTTCCACAGAAACGTTACTCGATTTAGAAGGAAATGTCTTAGAACCCATAGTATTTCATAGCGACGCAATTTCCGTGTGAATTCGTCAATGAGTGGGAGTGAGGGATGCTGTAACGAAGGATTAGTGGATCGGAAATGAGATTGTCGTATCCCAAAAGGAAATCCTGTCGTTTCCATAGAAACGTTACTCGATTTAGAAGGAAATGTCTTAGAACCCATAGTATTTCATAGAGACGAAATTTCCGTGTGAATTCGGCAATGTGTGGGAGTGAGGGATGCAGTAAAGAAGGATTAGTGGATCGGAAATGAGATTGTCGTATCCCAAAAGAAAATCCTGTCGTTTCCATAGAAACGTTACTCGATTTAGAAGGAGAAATCATAGAACACATAGTATTTCATAGCGACGCAATTTCCGTGTGAATTCGTCAATGAGTGGGAGTGAGGGATGCAGTAAAGAAGGTTTAGTGGATCGGAAATGAGATTGTCGTATCCCAAAAGAAAATCCTGTCGTTTCCATAGAAACGTTACTCGATTTAGAAGGAAATGTCTTAGAACACATAGTATTTCATAGCGACGCAATTTCCGTGTGAATTCGTCAATGTGTGGGAGTGAGGGATGCAGTAAAGAAGGATTAGTGGATCGGAAATGAGATTGTCGTATCCCAAAAGAAAATCCTGTCGTTTCCATAGAAACGTTACTCGATTTAGAAGGAAATGTCTTAGAACACATAGTACTTCATAGCGACGCAACTTCCGTGTGAATTCGTCAATGTGTGGGAGTGAGGGATGCATTAAAGAAGGATTAGTGGATCGGAAATGAGATTGTCGTATCCCAAAAGAAAATCCTGTCGTTCCCATAGGAACGTTCTTCGATTTAGAAGGAAATGTCTTAGAACACATAGTATTTCATAGCGACGCAATTTCCGTGTGAATTCGTCAATGTGTGGGAGTGAGGGATGCAGTAAAGAAGGATTAGTGGATCGGAAATGCGATTGTCGTATCCCAAAAGAAAATCCTGTCGTTCCCATAGAAACGTTACTCGATTTAGAAGGAAATGTCTTAGAACCCATAGTATTTCATAGCGACGCAATTTCCGTGTGAATTCGTCAATGAGTGGGAGTGAGGGATGCAGTAAAGAAGGATTAGTGGATCGGAAACGAGATTGTCGTATCCCAAAAGAAAATCCTGTCGTTTCCATAGAAACGTTACTCGATTTAGAAGGAAATGTCTTAGAACACATAGTATTTCATAGCGACGCAATTTCCGTGTGAATTTGTCAATGTGTGTGAGTGGGGGATGCAGTAAAGAAGGACTAGTGGATCGGAAATGAGATCGTCTTATCCCAAAAGAAAATCCTGTCGTTTCCATAGAAACGTTACTCGATTTAGAAGGAGAAGTCATAGAACCCATAGTACTTCATAGCGACAGAATTTCCGTGTGAATTCGTCAATGAGTGGGAGTGAGGGATGCAGTAAAGAAGGATTAGTGGATCGGAAATGAGATTGTCGTATTCCAAAAGAAAATCCTGTCGTTTCCATAGAAACGTTACTCGATTTGGAAGGAAATGTCTTAGAACACATAGTATTTCATAGCGACGTAATTTCCGTGTGAATTCGACAATGAGTGGGAGTGAGGGATGCAGTAAAGAAGGATTAGTGGATCGGAAATGAGATTGTCGTATCCCAAAAGAAAATCCTGTCGTTTCCATAGAAACGTTACTCGATTTAGAAGGAAATGTCTTAGAAAACATAGTATTTCATAGCGACGCAAATTCCGTGTGAATTCGTCAATGAGTGGGAGTGAGGGATGTGGTAAAGAAGGATTAGTGGATCGGAAATGAGATTGTCGTATCCCAAAAGGAAATCCTGTCGTTTTCATAGAAACGTTACTCGATTTAGAAGGAATTGTCTTAGAACACATAGTATTTCATAGCGACGCAATTTCCGTGTGAATTCGTCAATATGTAGGAGTGAGGGATGCAGTAAAGAAGGATTAGTGGATCGGAAATGAGATTGTCGTATCCTAAAAGAAAATCCTGTCGTTTCCAAAGAAACGTTACTCGATTTGGAAGGAAATGTCTTAGAACACATAGTATTTCATAGCGACGCAATTTCCGTGTGAATTCGTCAATGTGTGGGAGTGAGGGATGCAGTAAAAAAGGATTAGAGGATCCGAAATGAGATTGTCGTATCCCAAAAGAAAATCCTGTCGTTTTCATAGAAACGTTACTCGATTTAGAAGGAGAATACATAGAACCCATAGTATTTCATAGCGACAGAATTTCCGTGTGATTTCGTCAATGAGTGGGAGTGAGTAATGCACTGAAGAAGGATTAGTGAATCGGAAATGAGATTGTCGTATCCCAAAAGAAAATCCTGTCGTTTCCATAGAAACGATTCTCGATTTACATGGAAATGTCTTAGAACCCATAGTATTTCATAGCGACGCAATTTCCGTGTGAATTCGTCAATGAGTGGGAGTGAGGGATGCAGTAAAGAAGGATTAGTGGATCGGAAATGAGATTGTCGTATCCCAAAAGAAAATCCTGTCGTTTCCATAGAAACGTTACTCGATTTAGAAGGAAATGTCTTAGAACCCATATTATTTCATAGCGACGCAATTTCCGTGTGAATTCGTCAATGTGTGGGAGTGAGGGATACAGTAAAGAAGGATTAGTTTATCGGAAATGAGATTGTCGTATCCCAAAGGAAAATCCTGTCGTTTCCATAGTAAAGTTACTCGATTTAGAAGGAAATGTCTTAGAACAGATAGTATTTCATAGCGACTCAATTTCCGTGTGAATTCGTCAATGAGTGGGAGTGAGGGATGCAGTAGATAAGGATTAGTGGATCGGAAATGAGATTGTCGTATCCCAAAAGAAAATCCTGTCGTTTCCATAGAAACGTTACTCGATTAAGGAGGAGAAATCATAGAACACATAGTATTTCATAGCGACGCAATTTCCGTGTGAATTCGTCAAAGAGTGGGAGTGAGGGATGCAGTAAAGAAGGATTTGTGGATCGGAAATGAGATTGTCGTATCCCAAAAGAAAATCCTGTCGTTTCCATAGAAACGTTACTCGATTTAGAAGGAAATGTCTTAGAATACATAGTATTTCATAGCGATGCAATTTCCGTGTGAATTCGTCAATGAGTGGGAGTGAGGGATGCAGAAAAGAAGGATTAGTGGATCGGAAATGAGATTGTCGTATCCCAAAAGAAAATCCTGTCGTTTCCATAGAAACGTTACTCCATTTAGAAGGAATTGTCTTAGAACACATAGTATTTCATAGCGACGCAATTTCCGTGTGAATTCGTCAATGTGTGGAAGTGAGGGATGCAGTAAAGAAGGATTAGTGGATCGAAAATGAGATTGTCGTATCCCAAAAGAAAATCCTGTCGTTTCCATAGAAACATTACTCGATTTAGAAGGAAATGTCTTAGAACACATAGTATTTCATAGCGACGCAATTTCCGTGTGAATTCGTCAATGTGTGGGAGTGAGGGATGCAGTAAAGAAGGATTAGTGGATCGGTAATGAGATTGTCGTATCCCAAAAGAAAATCCTGTCGTTTCCATAGAAACGTTACTCGATTTAGAAGGAAATGGCTTAGAACACATTGTATTTCATAGCGACGCAATTTCCGTGTGAATTTGTCAATGTGTGGGAGTGAGGGATGCAGTAAAGAAGGATTAGTGGATCGGCAATGAGATTGTCGTATCCCAAAAGAAAATCCTGTCGTTTCCATTGAAACGTTACTCGATTTAGAAGGAAATGTCTTAGAACACATAGTACTTCATAGCGACGCAATTTCCATGTGAATTCGTCAATGTGTGGGAGTGAGGGATGCATTAAAGAAGGATTAGTGGATCGGAAATGAGATTGTCGTATCCCAAAAGAAAATCCTGTCGTTCCCATAGAAACGTTCTTCGATTTAGAAGGAAATGTCTTAGAACACATAGTATTTCATAGCGACGCAATTTCCGTGTGAATTCGTCAATGTGTGGGAGTGAGGGATGCAGTAAAGAAGGATTAGTGGATCGGAAATGTGATTGTCGTATCCCAAAAGAAAATCCTGTCGTTCCCATAGAAACGTTACTCGATTTAGAAGGAAATGTCTTAGAACCCATAGTATTTCATAGCGACGCAATTTCCGTGTGAATTCGTCAATGAGTGGGAGTGAGGGATGCAGTAAAGAAGGATTAGTGGATCGGAAATGAGATTGTCGTATCCCAAAAGAAAATCCTGTCGTTTCCATAGAAACGTTACTCGATTTAGAAGGAAATGGCTTAGAACACATTGTATTTCATAGCGACGCAATTTCCGTGTGAATTTGTCAATGTGTGGGAGTGAGGGATGCAGTAAAGAAGGATTAGTGGATCGGCAATGAGATTGTCGTATCCCAAAAGAAAATCCTGTCGTTTCCATAGAAACGTTACTCGATTTAGAAGGAAATGTCTTAGAACACATAGTATTTCATAGCGACGCAATTTCCGTGTGAATTCGTCAACGTGTGTGAGTGAGGGATGCAGTAAAGAAGGACTTCTGGATCGGAAATGAGATTGTCGTATCCCAAAAGAAAATCCTGTCGTTTCCATAGAAACGTTACTCGATTTAGAAGGAGATGTCATAGAACCCATAGTATTTCATAGCGACGCAATTTCCGTGTGAATTCGTCAATGTGTGGGAGTGAGTGATGCAGTAAAGAAGGATTAATGGATCGGAAATTAGATTGTCGTATCCTAAAAGAAAATCCTGTCGTTTCCATAGAAACGTCACTCGATTTAGAAGGAAATGTCTTAGAACACATAGTATTTCATAGCGACGCAATTTCCGTGTGAATTCGTCAGTGTGTGGGAGTGAGGGATGCAGTAAAGAAGGATTAGTGGATCGGAAATGAGATTGTCGTATCCCAAAAGAAAATCCTGTCGTTTCCATGGAAACGTTACTCGATTTAGAAGGAGAAGTCATAGAACCCATAGTACTTCATAGCGACAGAATTTCCGTGTGAATTCGTCAATGAGTGGGAGTGAGGGATGCAGTAAAGAAGGATTAGTGGATCGGAAATGTGATTGTCGTATCCCAAAAGAAAATCCTGTCGTTTCCATAGAAACGTTACTAGATTTAGAAGGAAATGTCTTAGAGCACATAGGATTTCATAGCGACGCAATTTCCTTGTGAATTCGTCAATGTGTGGGAGTGAGGGATGCAGTAAAGCAGGGTTAGTGGATCGGAAGTGAGATTGTCGTATCCCTAAAGAAAATCCTGTCGTTTCCACAGAAACGTTACTCGATTTAGAAGGAAATGTATTAGATCACATAGTATTTCATAGCGACGCAATTTCCGTGTGAATTCGTCAATGTGTGGGAGTGGGGGATGCAGTAAAGAAGGATTAGTGGATCGGAAATGAGATTGTCGTATCCCAAAAGAAAATCCTGTCGTTTCCATAGAGACGTTACTCGATTTAGGAGGAGAAGTCATAGAACCGATAGTAATTAATTGCGACTCAATTTCCGTATGAAATCGTCAATGTGTGGGAGTGAGGGATGCAGTAAAGAAGGATTAGTGGATCGGAAATGTGATTGTCGTATCCCAAAAGAAAATCCTGTCGTTTCCATAGAAACGTTACTCGATTTAGAAGGAAATGTCTTAGAACACATAGTATTTCATAGCGACGCAATTTCCGTGTGAATTCGTCAATGAGTGGGAGAGAGGGATGCAGCAAAGAAGGATTAGTGGATCGGAAATGAGATTGTCGTATCCCAAAAGAAAATCCTGTCGTTTCCATAGAAACGTTACTCGATTTAGAAGGAAATGGCTTAGAACACATAGTATTTCATAGCGACGCAATTTCCGTGTGAATTTGTCAATGTGTGGGAGTGAGGGATGCAGTAAAGAAGGATTAGTGGATCGGAAATGAGATTGTCGTATCCCAAAAGAAAATCCTGTCGTTTCCATAGAAACGTTCTTCGATTTAGAAGGAAATGTCTTAGAACACATAGTATTTCATAGCGACGCAATTTCCGTGTGAATTCGTCAATGTGTGGGAGTGAGGGATGCAGTAAAGAAGGATTAGTGGATCGGAAATGTGATTGTCGTATCCCAAAAGAAAATCCTGTCGTTCCCATAGAAACGTTACTCGATTTAGAAGGAAATGTCTTAGAACCCATAGTATTTCATAGCGACGCAATTTCCGTGTGAATTCGTCAATGAGTGGGAGTGAGGGATGCAGTAAAGAAGGATTAGTGGATCGGAAATGAGATTGTCGTATCCCAAAAGAAAATCCTGTCGTTTCCATAGAAACGTTACTCGATTTAGAAGGAAATGGCTTAGAACACATTGTATTTCATAGCGACGCAATTTCCGTGTGAATTTGTCAATGTGTGGGAGTGAGGGATGCAGTAAAGAAGGATTAGTGGATCGGCAATGAGATTGTCGTATCCCAAAAGAAAATCCTGTCGTTTCCATAGAAACGTTACTCGATTTAGAAGGAAATGTCTTAGAACACATAGTATTTCATAGCGACGCAATTTCCGTGTGAATTCGTCAACGTGTGTGAGTGAGGGATGCAGTAAAGAAGGACTTCTGGATCGGAAATGAGATTGTCGTATCCCAAAAGAAAATCCTGTCGTTTCCATAGAAACGTTACTCGATTTAGAAGGAGATGTCATAGAACCCATAGTATTTCATAGCGACGCAATTTCCGTGTGAATTCGTCAATGTGTGGGAGTGAGTGATGCAGTAAAGAAGGATTAATGGATCGGAAATTAGATTGTCGTATCCTAAAAGAAAATCCTGTCGTTTCCATAGAAACGTCACTCGATTTAGAAGGAAATGTCTTAGAACACATAGTATTTCATAGCGACGCAATTTCCGTGTGAATTCGTCAGTGTGTGGGAGTGAGGGATGCAGTAAAGAAGGATTAGTGGATCGGAAATGAGATTGTCGTATCCCAAAAGAAAATCCTGTCGTTTCCATGGAAACGTTACTCGATTTAGAAGGAGAAGTCATAGAACCCATAGTACTTCATAGCGACAGAATTTCCGTGTGAATTCGTCAATGAGTGGGAGTGAGGGATGCAGTAAAGAAGGATTAGTGGATCGGAAATGTGATTGTCGTATCCCAAAAGAAAATCCTGTCGTTTCCATAGAAACGTTACTAGATTTAGAAGGAAATGTCTTAGAGCACATAGGATTTCATAGCGACGCAATTTCCTTGTGAATTCGTCAATGTGTGGGAGTGAGGGATGCAGTAAAGCAGGATTAGTGGATCGGAAGTGAGTTTGTCGTATCCCTAAAGAAAATCCAGTCGTTTCCACAGAAACGTTACTTGATTTAGAAGGAAATGTATTAGATCACATAGTATTTCATAGCGACGCAATTTCCGTGTGAATTCGTCAATCTGTGGGAGTGAGGGATGCAGTAAAGAAGGATTAGTGGATCGGAAATGAGATTGTCGTATCCCAAAAGAAAATCCTGTCGTTTCCATAGAGACGTTACTCGATTTAGGAGGAGAAGTCATAGAACCGATAGTAATTAATTGCGACTCAATTTCCGTATGAAATCGTCAATGTGTGGGAGTGAGGGATGCAGTAAAGAAGGATTAGTGGATCGGAAATGTGATTGTCGTATCCCAAAAGAAAATCCTGTCGTTTCCATAGAAACGTTACTCGATTTAGAAGGAAATGTCTTAGAACACATAGTATTTCATAGCGACGCAATTTCCGTGTGAATTCGTCAATGAGTGGGAGAGAGGGATGCAGCAAAGAAGGATTAGTGGATCGGAAATGAGATTGTCGTATCCCAAAAGAAAATCCTGTCGTTTCCATAGAAACGTTACTCGATTTAGAAGGAAATGGCTTAGAACACATAGTATTTCATAGCGACGCAATTTCCGTGTGAATTTGTCAATGTGTGGGAGTGAGGGATGCAGTAAAGAAGGATTAGTGGATCGGAAACGAGATTGTCGTATCCCAAAAGAAAATCCTGTCGTTTCCATAGAAACGTTATTCGATTTAGAATAAAATGTCTTAGAACACATAGTACTTCATAGCGACGCAACTTCCGTGTGAATTCGTCAATGTGTGGGAGTGAGGGATGCATTAAAGAAGGATTAGTGGATCGGAAATGAGATTGTCGTATCCCAAAAGAAAATCCTGTCGTTCCCATAGAAACGTTACTCGATTTAGAAGGAAATGTCTTAGAACCCATAGTATTTCATAGCGACGCAATTTCCGTGTGAATTCGTCAATGAGTGGGAGTGAGGGATGCAGTAAAGAAGGATTAGTGGATCGGAAACGAGATTGTCGTATCCCAAAAGAAAATCCTGTCGTTTCCATAGAAACGTTACTCGATTTAGAAGGAAATGTCTTAGAACACATAGTATTTCATAGCGACGCAATTTCCGTGTGAATTCGTCAATGTGTGTGAGTGAGGGATGCAGTAAAGAAGGACTAGTGGATCGGAAATGAGATTGTCGTATCCCAAAAGAAAATCCTGTCGTTTCCGAAGAAACGTTACTCGATTTAGAAGGAGATGTCATAGAACCCATAGTATTTCATAGCGACGCAATTTCCGTGTGAATTCGTCAATGTGTGGGAGTGAGGGATGCAGTAAAGAAGGATTAGTGGATCGGAAATGAGATTGTCGTATCCCAAAAGAAAATCCTGTCGTTTCCACAGAAACGTTACTCGATTTAGAAGGAAATGTCTTAGAACCCATAGTATTTCATAGCGACGCAATTTCCGTGTGAATTCGTCAATGAGTGGGAGTGAGGGATGCTGTAACGGAGGATTAGTGGATCGGAAATGAGATTGTCGTATCCCAAAAGGAAATCCTGTCGTTTCCATAGAAACATTACTCGATTTAGAAGGAAATGTCTTAGAACCCATAGTATTTCATAGTGACGCAATTTCCGTGTGAATTTGTCAATGTGTGGGGGTGAGGGATGCAGTAAAGAAGGATTAGTGGATCGGAAATGAGATTGTCGTATCCCAAAAGAAAATCCTGTCGTTTCCATAGAAACGTTACTCGATTTAGAAGGAGAAATCATAGAACACATAGTATTTCATAGCGACGCAATTTCCGTGTGAATTCGTCAATGAGTGGGAGTGAGGGATGCAGTAAAGAATGTTTAGTGGATCGGAAATGAGATTGTCGTATCCCAAAAGAAAATCCTGTCGTTTCCATAGAAACGTTACTCGATTTAGAAGGAAATGTCTTAGAACACATAGTATTTCATAGCGACGCAATTTCCGTGTGAATTCGTCAATGTGTGGGAGTGAGGGATGCAGTAAAGAAGGATTAGTGGATCGGAAATGAGATTGTCGTATCCCAAAAGAAAATCCTGTCGTTTCCATAGAAACGTTCTTCGATTTAGAAGGAAATGTCTTAGAACACATAGTATTTCATAGCGACGCAATTTCCGTGTGAATTCGTCAATGTGTGGGAGTGAGGGATGCAGTAAAGAAGGATTAGTCGATCGGAAATGTGATTGTCGTATCCCAAAAGAAAATCCTGTCGTTCCCATAGAAACGTTACTCGATTTAGAAGGAAATGTCTTAGAACCCATAGTATTTCATAGCGACGCAATTTCCGTGTGAATTCGTCAATGAGTGGGAGTGAGGGATGCAGTAAAGAAGGATTAGTGGATCGGAAATGAGATTGTCGTATCCCAAAAGAAAATCCTGTCGTTTCCATAGAAACGTTACTCGATTTAGAAGGAAATGGCTTAGAACACATTGTATTTCATAGCGACGCAATTTCCGTGTGAATTTGTCAATGTGTGGTAGTGAGGGATGCAGTAAAGAAGGATTAGTGGATCGGCAATGAGATTGTCGTATCCCAAAAGAAAATCCTGTCGTTTCCATAGAAACGTTACTCGATTTAGAAGGAAATGTCTTAGAACACATAGTATTTCATAGCGACGCAATTTCCGTGTGAATTCGTCAACGTGTGTGAGTGAGGGATGCAGTATAGAAGGACTTCTGGATCGGAAATGAGATTGTCGTATCCCAAAAGAAAATCCTGTCGTTTCCATAGAAACGTTACTCGATTTAGAAGGAGATGTCATAGAACCCATAGTATTTCATAGCGACGCAATTTCCGTGTGAATTCGTCAATGTGTGGGAGTGAGTGATGCAGTAAAGAAGGATTAATGGATCGGAAATTAGATTGTCGTATCCTAAAAGAAAATCCTGTCGTTTCCATAGAAACGTCACTCGATTTAGAAGGAAATGTCTTAGAACACATAGTATTTCATAGCGACGCAATTTCCGTGTGAATTCGTCAGTGTGTGGGAGTGAGGGATGCAGTAAAGAAGGATTAGTGGATCGGAAATGAGATTGTCGTATCCCAAAAGAAAATCCTGTCGTTTCCATGGAAACGTTACTCGATTTAGAAGGAGAAGTCATAGAACCCATAGTACTTCATAGCGACAGAATTTCCGTGTGAATTCGTCAATGAGTGGGAGTGAGGGATGCAGTAAAGAAGGATTAGTGGATCGGAAATGTGATTGTCGTATCCCAAAAGAAAATCCTGTCGTTTCCATAGAAACGTTACTAGATTTAGAAGGAAATGTCTTAGAGCACATAGGATTTCATAGCTACGCAATTTCCTTGTGAATTCGTCAATGTGTGGGAGTGAGGGATGCAGTAAAGCAGGATTAGTGGATCGGAAGTGAGATTGTCGTATCCCTAAAGAAAATCCTGTCGTTTCCACAGAAACGTTACTCGATTTAGAAGGAAATGTATTAGATCACATAGTATTTCATAGCGACGCAATTTCCGTGTGAATTCGTCAATGTGTGGGAGTGAGGGATGCAGTAAAGAAGGATTAGTGGATCGGAAATGAGATTGTCGTATCCCAAAAGAAAATCCTGTCGTTTCCATAGAGACGTTACTCGATTTAGGAGGACAAGTCATAGAACCGATAGTAATTAATTGCGACTCAATTTCCGTATGAAATCGTCAATGTGTGGGAGTGAGGGATGCAGTAAAGAAGGATTAGTGGATCGGAAATGTGATTGTCGTATCCCAAAAGAAAATCCTGTCGTTTCCATAGAAACGTTACTCGATTTAGAAGGAAATGTCTTAGAACACATAGTATTTCATAGCGACGCAATTTCCGTGTGAATTCGTCAATGAGTGGGAGAGAGGGATGCAGCAAAGAAGGATTAGTGGATCGGAAATGAGATTGTCGTATCCCAAAAGAAAATCCTGTCGTTTCCATAGAAACGTTACTCGATTTAGAAGGAAATGGCTTAGAACACATAGTATTTCATAGCGACGCAATTTCCGTGTGAATTTGTCAATGTGTGGGAGTGAGGGATGCAGTAAAGAAGGATTAGTGGATCGGAAATGAGATTGTCGTATCCCAAAAGAAAATCCTGTCGTTTCCATAGAAACGTTACTCGATTTAGAATAAAATGTCTTAGAACACATAGTACTTCATAGCGACGCAACTTCCGTGTGAATTCGTCAATGTGTGGGAGTGAGGGATGCATTAAAGAAGGATTAGTGGATCGGAAATGAGATTGTCGTATCCCAAAAGAAAATCCTGTCGTTCCCATAGAAACGTTACTCGATTTAGAAGGAAATGTCTTAGAACCCATAGTATTTCATAGCGACGCAATTTCCGTGTGAATTCGTCAATGAGTGGGAGTGAGGGATGCAGTAAAGAAGGATTAGTGGATCGGAAACGAGATTGTCGTATCCCAAAAGAAAATCCTGTCGTTTCCATAGAAACGTTACTCGATTTAGAAGGAAATGTCTTAGAACACATAGTATTTCATAGCGACGCAATTTCCGTGTGAATTCGTCAATGTGTGTGAGTGAGGGATGCAGTAAAGAAGGACTAGTGGATCGGAAATGAGATTGTCGTATCCCAAAAGAAAATCCTGTCGTTTCCGAAGAAACGTTACTCGATTTAGAAGGAGATGTCATAGAACCCATAGTATTTCATAGCGACGCAATTTCCGTGTGAATTCGTCAATGTGTGGGAGTGAGGGATGCAGTAAAGAAGGATTAGTGGATCGGAAATGAGATTGTCGTATCCCAAAAGAAAATCCTGTCGTTTCCACAGAAACGTTACTCGATTTAGAAGGAAATGTCTTAGAACCCATAGTATTTCATAGCGACGCAATTTCCGTGTGAATTCGTCAATGAGTGGGAGTGAGGGATGCTGTAACGAAGGATTAGTGGATCGGAAATGAGATTGTCGTATCCCAAAAGGAAATCCTGTCGTTTCCATAGAAACATTACTCGATTTAGAAGGAAATGTCTTAGAACCCATAGTATTTCATAGAGACGCAATTTCCGTGTGAATTCGTCAATGTGTGGGAGTGAGGGATGCAGTAAAGAAGGATTAGTGGATCGGAAATGAGATTGTCGTATCCCAAAAGAAAATCCTGTCGTTTCCATAGAAACGTTACTCGATTTAGAAGGAAATGTCTTAGAACACATAGTATTTCATAGCGACGCAATTTCCGTGTGAATTCGTCAATGTGTGGGAGTGAGGGATGCAGTAAAGAAGGATTAGTGGATCGGAAATGAGATTGTCGTATCCCAAAAGAAAATCCTGTCGTTTCCATAGAAACTTTGCTCGATTTAGAAGGAAATGTCTTAGAACACATAGTACTTCATAGCGACGCAACTTCCGTGTGAATTCGTCAATGTGTGGGAGTGAGGGATGCATTAAAGAAGGATTAGTGGATCGGAAATGAGATTGTCGTATCCCAAAAGAAAATCCTGTCGTTCCCATAGAAACGTTCTTCGATTTAGAAGGAAATGTCTTAGAACACATAGTATTTCATAGCGACGCAATTTCCGTGTGAATTCGTCAATGTGTGGGAGTGAGGGGTGCAGTAAAGAAGGATTAGTGGATCGGAAATGCGATTGTCGTATCCCAAAAGAAAATCCTGTCGTTCCCATAGAAACGTTACTCGATTTAGAAGGAAATGTCTTAGAACCCATAGTATTTCATAGCGACGCAATTTCCGTGTGAATTCGTCAATGAGTGGGAGTGAGGGATGCAGTAAAGAAGGATTAGTGGATCGGAAACGAGATTGTCGTATCCCAAAAGAAAATCCTGTCGTTACGATAGAAACGTTACTCGATTTAGAAGGAAATGTCTTAGAACACATAGTATTTCATAGCGACGCAATTTCCGTGTGAATTCGTCAATGTGTGTGAGTGAGGGATGCAGTAAAGAAGGACTAGTGGATCGGAAATGAGATTGTCGTATCCCAAAAGAAAATCCTGTCGTTTCCATAGAAACGTTACTCGATTTAGAAGGAGAAGTCATAGAACCCATAGTACTTCATAGCGACAGAATTTCCGTGTGAATTCGTCAATGAGTGGGAGTGAGGGATGCAGTAAAGAAGGATTAGTGGATCGGAAATGAGATTGTCATATTCCAAAAGAAAATCCTGTCGTTTCCATAGAAACGTTACTCGATTTGGAAGGAAATGTCTTAGAACACATAGTATTTCATAGCGACGTAATTTCCGTGTGAATTCGTCAATGAGTGGGAGTGAGGGATGCAGTAAAGAAGGATTAGTGGATCGGAAATGAGATTGCCGTATCCGAAAAGAAAATCCTGTCGTTTCCATAGAAACGTTACTCGATTTAGAAGGAAATGTCTTAGAAAACATAGTATTTCATAGCGACGCAAATTCCGTGTGAATTCGTCAATGTGTGGGAGTGAGGGATGTGGTAAAGAAGGATTAGTGGATCGGAAATGAGATTGTCGTATCCCAAAAGGAAATCCTGTCGTTTTCATAGAAACGTTACTCGATTTAGAAGGAATTGTCTTAGAACACATAGTATTTCATAGCGACGCAATTTCCGTGTGAATTCGTCAATATGTAGGAGTGAGGGATGCAGTAAAGAAGGATTAGTGGATCGGAAATGAGATTGTCGTATCCTAAAAGAAAATCCTGTCGTTTCCATAGAAACGTTACTCGATTTGGAAGGAAATGTCTTACAACACATAGTATTTCATAGCGACGCAATTTCCGTGTGAATTCGTCAATTTGTGGGAGTGAGGGATGCAGTAAAGAAGGATTAGTGGATCCGAAATGAGATTGTCGTATCCCAAAAGAAAATCCTGTCGTTTTCATAGAAACGTTACTCGATTTAGAAGGAGAATACATAGAACCCATAGTATTTCATAGCGACAGAATTTCCGTGTGATTTCGTCAATGAGTGGGAGTGAGTAATGCACTGAAGAAGGATTAGTGAATCGGAAATGAGATTGTCGTATCCCAAAAGAAAATCCTGTCGTTTCCATACAAACGATTCTCGATTTAGATGGAAATGTCTTAGAACCCATAGTATTTCATAGCGACGCAATTTCCGTGTGAATTTGTCAATGAGTGGGAGTGAGGGATGCAGTAAAGAAGGATTAGTGGATCGGAAATGAGATTGTCGTATCCCAAAAGAAAATCCTGTCGTTTCCATAGAAACGTTACTCGATTTAGAAGGAAATGTCTTAGAACCCATATTATTTCATAGCGACGCAATTTCCGTGTGAATTCGTCAATGTGTGGGAGTGAGGGATACAGTAAAGAAGGATTAGTTTATCGGAAATGAGATGCAGTAAATAAGGATTAGTGGATCGGAAATGAGATTGTCGTATCCCAAAAGAAAATCCTGTCGTTTCCATAGAAACGTTACTCGATTTAGGAGGAGAAATCATAGAACACATAGTATTTCATAGCGACGCAATTTCCGTGTGATTCGTCAATGAGTGGGAGTGAGGGATGCAGTAAAGAAGGATTAGTGGATCGGAAAAGAGATTGTCGTATCCCAAAAGAAAATCCTGTCGTTTCCATAGAAACGTTACTCGATTTAGAAGGAAATGTCTTAGAACACATAGTATTTCATAGCGATGCAATTTCCGTGTGAATTCGTCAATGAGTGGGAGTGAGGGATGCAGAAAAGAAGGATTAGTGGATCGGAAATGAGATTGTCGTATCCCAAAAGAAAATCCTGTCGTTTCCATAGAAACGTTACTCCATTTAGAAGGAATTGTCTTAGAACACTTAGTATTTCATAGCGACGCAATTTCCGTGTGAATTCGTCATGGTGTGGAAGTGAGGGATGCAGTAAAGATTGATTAGTGGATCGGAAATGAGATTGTCGTATCCCAAAAGAAAATCCTGTCGTTTCCATAGAAACATTACTCGATTTAGAAGGAAATGTCTTATAACACATAGTCTTTCATAGCGACGCAATTTCCGTGTGAATTCGTCAATGTGTGGGAGTGAGGGATGCAGTAAAGAAGGATTAGTGGATCGGAAATGAGAATGTCGTAATCCCAAAAGAAAACCCCGTCGTTTCCATAGAAACGTTACTCGATTTAGAAGGAAATGTCATAGAACACATAGTAATTCACAGGGACGCAATTGCCGTGTGAATTCGTCAATGTGTGGGAGTGAGGGATGCAGTAAAGAAGGATTAGTGGATCGGAAATGAGATTGTCGTATCCCAGAAGAAAATCCTGTCGTTTCCATAGAAACGTTACTCGATTTAGAAGGAAATGTCATAGAACACATAGTATTTCATAGCGGCGCAATTTCCGTGTGAATTCGTCAATGTGTGGGAGTGAGGGCTGCAGTAAAGAAGGATTAGTGGATCGGAAATGTGGTTGTCGTTTCCCAAAAGAAAATCCTGTCGTTTCCATAGAAACGTTACTCGATTTAGAAGGAAATGTCTTAGAACACATAGTATTTCATAGCGACGCAATTTCCGTGTGAATTCGTCAATGTGTGGGAGTGAGGGATGCAGTAAAGAAGGATGAGTGGATCGGAAATGTGATTGTCGTATCCCAAAAGAAAATCCTGTCGTTTCCATAGAAACGTTACTCGATTTAGAAGGAAATGTCTTAGAACACATAGTATTTCATAGCGAAGCAATTTCCGTGTGAATTCGTCAATGTGTGAGAGTGAGGGATGCAGTAAAGAAGGATTAGTGTATCGGAATTGAGATTGTCGTATCCCAAAAGAAAATCCTGTCGTTTCCATAGAAACGTTACTCGATTTAGAAGGAAATGTCTTAGAACACATAGTATTTCATAGCGACGCAATTTCCGTGTGAATTCGTCAATGTGTGGGAGTGAGGGATGCAGTAAAGAAGGATTAGTGGATGGGAAATGAGTTTGTCGTATCCCAAAAGAAAATCCTGTCGTTTTCATAGAAACGTTACTCGATTTAGAAGGAAATGTCTTAGAACACATAGTATTTCATAACGACGCAATTTCCGTGTGAATTCGTCAAAGTGGGGGAGTGAGGGATGCAGTAAAGAAGGATTAGTGGATCGGAAATGAGATTATCGTATCCCAAAAGAAAATCCTGTCGTTTCCATAGAAACGTTACTCGATTTAGAAGGATATGTCTTAGAACACATAGTATTTCATAGCGGCGCCATTTCCGTGTGAATTCGTCAATGTGTGGGAGTGAGGGATGCAGTAAAGAAGGATTAGTGGATCGGAAATGAGATTGTCGTATCCCGAAAGAAAATCCTGTCGTTTTCACAGAAACGTTACTCGATTTAGAAGGAGAAGTCATAGAACCCATAGTATTTCATAGCGACGCAATTTCTGTGTTAATTCGTCAATGTGAGGGAGCTAGGGACGCAATAAAGAAGGAATAGTGCATCGAGAAGGAGATACTCGTATCGCAAAAGAAAATCCTGTCGTTTCCATAGAGACGTTACTCGATTTAGAAGGAGAAGTCATAGAACCAATAGTATTTAATAGCGACTCAATTTCCGTGTGAATTCGTCAATGAGTGGGAGTGAGGGATGCAGTAAAGAAGGATTATTGGATCGGAAATGAGATTGTCGTATCCCAAAAGAAAATCCTGTCGTTTCCATAGAAACGTTACTCGATTTAGAAGGAAATGTCTTAGAACTCATAGTATTTCATAGCGACGCAATTTCCGTGTGAATTCGTCAATGTGTGTAAGTGAGAGATGCAGTAAAGAAGGATTAGTGGATCGGAAATGTGATTGTCGTATCCCAAAAGAAAATCCTGTCGTTTCCGTAGAAACGTTACTCGATTTAGAAGGAAATGTCTTAGAACACATAGTATTTCATAGCGACGCGATTTCCGTGTGAATTCGTCAATGAGAGGGAGTGAGGGATGCAGTAAAGAAGGATTAGTGGATCGGAAATGAGATTGTCGCATCCCAAAAGAAAATCCTGTCGTTTCCATAGAAACGTTACTCGATTTAGAAGGAGAAGTCATAGAACTCATAGTATTTCATAGCGACGCAATTTCTGTGTTAATTCGTCAATGTGAGGGAGCTAGGGATGCAATAAAGAAGGACTAGTGCATCGAGAAGGAGATACTCGTATCGCAAAAGAAAATCGGGTCGTTTCCATAGAAACGTTATTCGATTTAGCAGGAGAAGTCATAGAACCCATAGTATTTCATAGCGACTCAATTTCTGTGTTAATTCGTGAATGGGTGGGAGTGAGGGATGCAGTAAAGAAGGATTAGTGGATCGGAAATGAGATTGTCGTATCCCAAAAGAAAATCCTGTCGTATCCATAGAAACGTTACTCGATTTAGAAGGAAATGTCTTATAACACATAGTATTTCATAGCGACGCCATTTCCGTGTGAATTCGTCAATGTGCGGGAGTGAGGGATGCAGTAAAGAAGGATTAGTGAATCGGAAATGAGATTGTCGTATCCCGAAAGAAAATCCTGTCGTTTTCATAGAAACGTTACTCGATTTAGAAGGGGAAGTCATAGAACCCATAGTATTTCATAGCGACGCAATTTCTGTGTTAATTCGTCAATGTTAGGGAGCTAGGGACGCAATAAAGAAGGAATAGTGCATCGAGAAGGTGATACTCGTATCGCAAAAGAAAATCCTGTCGTTTCCATAGAAACGTTACTCGATTTAGAAGGAGAAGTCATAGAACCCATAGTATTTCATAGCGACTCCATTTCTGTGTTAATTCGTCAATGAGTGGGAGTGAGGGATGCAGTAAAGAAGGATTAGTGGATCGGAAATGAGATTGTCGTATCCCAAAATTAAATCCTGTCGTTTCCATAGAAACGTTACTCGATTTGGAAGGAGAAGTCATAGAACCCTTAGTATTTCATAGCGACTCAATTTCTGTGTTAATTCGTCAATGAGTGGGAGTGAGGGATGCAGTAAAGAAGGATTAGTGGATCGGAAATGAGATTGTCGTATCCCAAAAGAAAATCCTGTCGTTTCCATAGAAACGTTACTCGATTTAGAAGGAAATGTCTTAGAACACATAGTATTTCATAGCGACGCAATTTCCGTGTGAATTCGTCAATGTGTGGGAGTGAGGGATGCAGTAAAGAAGGATTAGTGGATCGGAAATGAGATTGTCGTATCCCAAAAGAAAATTCTGTCGTTTCCATAGAAACGTTACTCGATTTAGAAGGAAATGTCTTAGAACACATAGTTTGTCATAGCGACGCAATTGCCGTGTGAATTCGTCAATGTGTGGGAGTGAGTGGTGCAGTAAAGAAGGATTAGTGGATCGGAGATGTGATTGTCGTATCCCAAAGGAAAATCCTGTCGTTTCCATAGAAACGTTACTCGATTTATAAGGAAATGTCTTAGAACACATAGTATTTCATAGCGACGCAATTTCCGTGTGAATTCGTCAATGTGTTGGAGTGAGGGATGCAGTAAAGAAGGATTAGTGGATCGGAAATGAGATTGTCGTATCCCAAAAGAAAATCCTGTCGTTTCCATAGAAACGTTACTCGATTTAGAAGGAGAAGTCATAGAACCCATAGTATTTCATAGCGACGCAATTTCAGTGTTAATTCGTCAATGTGAGTGAGGTAGGGATGCAATAAAGAAGGAATAGTGCATCGAGAAGGAGATACTCGTATCGCAAAAGAAAATCCTGTCGTTTCCATAGAAACGTTACTCGATTTGGAAGGAGAAGTCATAGAACCCATAGTATTTCATAGCGACTCAATTTCAGTGTTAATTCGTGAATGAGTGGGAGTGAGGGATGCAGTAAAGAAGGATTAGTGGATCGGAAATATGATTGTCGTATCCCAAGAGAAAATCCTGTCGTTCCCATACAAACGTTACGCGATTTAGAAGGAGAATTCGTAGAACCCATAGTATTTCATAGCGACGCAATTTCGTGTGAGTTCGTCAATGAGTGGGAGTGAGGGATGCAGTAAAGAAGGATTAGTGGATCGGAAATGAGATTGTCGTACATCTAAAGAAAATCCTGTCGTGTCCATAGAAACGTTACTCGATTTAGAAGGAAATGTATTAGATCACATAGTATTTCATAGCGACGCAATTTCCGTGTGAATTCGTCAATGTGTGGGAGTGAGGGATGCAGTAAAGAAGGATTAGTGGATCGGAAATGAGATTGTCGTATCCCAAAAGAAAATCCTGTCGTTTCCATAGAGACGTTACTCGATTTAGAAGGAGAAGTCATAGAACCCATAGAGTTTCATAGCGACTCAATTTCCGTGTGAATTCGTCAATGAGTGGGAGTGAGGGATGCAGTAAAGAAGGATTAGTGAGTCGGAAAATAGATTGTCGTATCCCAAAATTAAATCCTGTCGTTTCCATAGAAACGTTACTCGATTTAGAAGGAGAAGTCATAGAACACATAGTATTTCATAGCGAAGCAATTTCCGTGTGCATTCGTCAATGTGTGGGAGTGAGGGATGCAGTAAAGAAGGATTGGTGGATCGGAAATGAGATTGTCGTATCCCAAAAGAAAATCCTGTCGTTTCCATAGAAACGTTACTCGATTTAGAACGAGAAGTCATAGAACCCATAGTATTTCATAGCGACTCAATTTCTGTGTTAATTCGTCAAAGGGTGGGAGTGAGGGATACAGTAAAGAAGGATTAGTGGATCGGAAATGAGATTGACGTATCCCAAAAGAAAATCCTGTCGTTTCCATAGAAACGTTACTCGATTTAGAAGGACATTTCTTAGAACACATAGTATTTCATACCGACGCAATTTCCGTGTGAATTCGTCAATGTGTGGGAGTGAGGGATGCAGTAAAGAAGGATTAGTGGATCGGATATGAGATTGTCGTATCCCAAAAAAAATCCTGTCGTTTCCATAGAAACGTTACTCGATTTAGAAGGAAATGTCTTAGAACACATAGTATTTCATAGCGACGCGATTTCCGTGTGAATTCTTCAGTGAGAGGGAGTGAGGGATGCAGTAAAAAAGGATTAGTGGATCGGAAATGAGATTGTCGTATCCCAAAAGAAAATCCTGTCGTTTCCATAGAACCGTTACTCGATTTAGAAGGAGAAGTCATAGAACCCATAGTATTTCATAGCGACGCAATTTCTGTGTTAATTCGTCAATGTGAGGGAGCTAGGGATGCAATAAAGAAGGACTAGTGCATCGAGAAGCAGATACTCGTATCGCAAAAGAAAATCCTGTCGTTTCCATAGAAACGTTATTCGATTTACCAGGAGAAGTCATAGAACCCATAGTATTTCATAGCGACTCAATTTCTGTGTTAATTCAAGAATGGGTGGGAGTGAGGGATGCAGTAAAGAAGGATTAGTGGATCGGAAATGAGATTGTCGTATCCCAAAAGAAAATCCTGTAGTTTCCATAGAAACGTTACTCGATTTAGAAGGATGTGTCTTAGAACACTTAGTATTTCATAGCGACGCCATTTCCGAGTGAATTCGTCAATGTGTGGGAGTGAGGGATGCAGTAAAGAAGGATTAGTGGATCGGAAATGAGATTGTCGTATCCCGAAAGAAAATCCTGTCGTATTCATAGAAACGTTACTCGATTTAGAAGGAGAAGTCATAGAACCCATAGTATTACATAGCGACGCAATTTCTGTGTTAATTCGTCAATGTGAGGGAGCTAGGGACGCAATAAAGAAGGAATAGCGCATCGAGAAGGAGATACTCGTATCGCAAAAGAAAATCCTGTCGTTTCCATAGAAACGTTACTCGATTTAGAAGGAGAAGTCGTAGAACCCATAGTATTTCATAGCGACTCCATTTCTGTGTTAATTCGTCAATGAGTGGGAGTGAGGGATGCAGTAAAGAAGGATTAGTGGATCGGAAATGAGATTGTCGTACCCCAAAATTAAATCCTGTCGTTTAGATAGAAACATTACTCGATTTGGAAGGAGAAGTCATAGAACACATAGTATTTCATAGCGACGCAATTTCCGTGTGAATTCGTCAATGTGTTGGAGTGACGGATGCAGTGAAGAAGGATTGGTGGATCGGAAATGAGATTGTCGTATCCCAATAGAAAATCCTGTCGTTTCCATAGAAACGTGACTCGATTTAGAAGGAGAATTCATAGAACCCATAGTATTTCATAGCGACTCAATTTCTGTGTTAATTCGTCAATGAGTGGGAGTGAGGGATGCAGTAAAGAATGTTTAGTGGATCGGAAACTAGATTGTCGTATCCCAAAAGAAAATCCTGTCGTTTCCATAGAAACGTTACTCGATTTAGAAGGAAATGTCTTAGAACACATAGTACTTCATAGCGACGCATTTTCCGTGTGAATACGTCAATGAGTGGGAGTGAGGGATGCAGTAAAGAAGGATTAGTGTATTGGAAATGAGATTGTCGTATCCCAAAAGAAAATCCTGTCATTTCCATAGAAACGTTACTCGATTTAGAAGGAAATGTCTTAGAACACATAGTATTTCATAGCGACGCAATTTCCGTGTTAATTCCTCAATGAGTGGGAGTGAGGGATGCAGTAAAGAAGGATTAGTGGATCGGAAATGAGATTGTCGTATCCCTAAAGAAAATCCTGTCGATTCCATAGAAACGTTACTCGATTTAGAAGGAAATGTCTTAGAACACATAGTATTTCATAGTGACGCAATTTCCGTGCGAATTCGTCAATGTGTGGGAGTGAGGGATGCAGTAAAGAAGGATTAGTGGATCGGCAATGGGATTGTCGTATCCCAAAAGAAAATCCTGTCGTTTCCATAGAAGCGTTACTCGATTTAGGAGGAAATGTCTTAGAACACATAGTACTTCATAGCGACGCAATTTCCGTGTGAATTCGTCAATGTGTGGGAGTGAGGGATGCAGTAAAGAAGGATTAGTGGATCGGAAACGAGATTGTCGTATCCCAAAAGAAAATCCTGCCATTTCCATAAAAACGTTACTCGAATTAGAAGGTAATGTCTTAGAACACATAGTATTTCATAGCGACGCAATTTCCGTGTGAATTCATCAATGAGTGGGAGTGAGGGATGAAGTAAAGAAGGATTAGTGGATCGGAAATGAGATTGTCGTATCCCAATTGAAAATTCTGTCGTTTCCATAGAAACGTTCCTCGATTTTGACGGAAATGTCTTACAACACATAGTATTTCATAGCGACGCAATTTCCGTTTGAATTCGTCAATTTGTGGAGGTGAGGGATGCAGTAAAGAAGGATTAGTGGTTCGGAAATGTGATTGTCGTATCCCAAAAGAAAATCCTGTCGTTTCCGTAGAAACGTTACTCGATTTAGAAGGAAATGTCTGAGAACACATAGTATTTCATAGCGACGCAATTTCTGTGTGAATTCGTCAATGAGTGGGAGTGAGGGAAGCAGTAAAGAAGGATTAGTGGATCGCAAATGAGATTGTCGTATCAAAAAAGAAAATCCTGTCGTTTCCATAGAAACGTTACTCGATTTAGAAGCAAATGTCTTAGAACACATAGTATTTCATAGCGACGCAATTTCCGTGTGAATTCGTCAATGAGAGGGAGTGAGGGATGCAGTAAAGAAGGATTGGTGGATCGGAAATGAGATTGTCGTATCCCTAAAGAAAATCCTGTCGATTCCATACAAACGTTACTCGATTTAGAAGGAGAAGCCATAGAACCCATAGTATTTCATAGCGACGCACTTTCCGTGTGAATTCGTCAATGTGTGGGAGTGAGGGATGCAGTAAAGAAGGATTAGTGGATCGGAAATGTGATTGTCGTATCTCAAAATAAAATCCTGCCGTTTCCATAAAAACGTTACTCGATTTAGAAGGAAATGTCTTAGAACACATAGTATTTCATAGCGACGAAATTTCCATGTGAATTCATCAATGAGTGGGAGTGAGGGATGCAGTAAAGAAGGATTAGTGGATCGGAAATGTGATTGTCGTATCCCAAAAGAAAATCCTGTCGTTTCCATAGAAACGTTACTCGATTTAGAAGGAAATGTCTTAGAACACATAGTATTTCATAGCGACGCAATTTCCGTGTGAATTCGTCAATGAGTGGGAGTGAGGGATGCAGTAAAGAAGGATTAGTGGATCGGAAATGAGATTGACGTATCCCAAAATAAAATCCTGTCGTTTCCATAGGAACGTTACTCGATGTAGAAGGAAATGTCTTAGAACACATAGTATTTCATAGCGACGCAATTTCCGTGTGAATTCGTCAATGTGTGGGAGTGAGGGATGCAGTAAAAAGGATTAGTGGATCGGAAATGAGATTGCCGTATCCCAAAAGAAAATCCTGTCGTTTCCATAGAAACGTTACTCGATTTAGAAGGAAATGTTTTAAACACATAGTATTTCATAGCGACGCAATTTCCGTGTGAATTCGTCAATGAGTGGGAGTGAGGGATGCAGTAAAGAAGGATTAGTGGATCGGAAATGAGATTGTCGTATCCCAAAAGAAAATCCTGTCGTTTCCATAGAAACGTTACTCGATTTAGAAGGAAATGTCTTAGAACACATAGTATTTCATAGCGACGCAATTTCCGTGTGAATTCGTCAATGAGTGGGAGTGAGGGATGCAGTAAAGAAGGATTAGTGGATCGGAAATGAGATTGTCGTATCCCAAATGAAAATACTGTCGTTTCCATAGAAACGTTACTCGATTTAGAAGGAAATGTCTTAGAACACATAGTATTTCATAGCAACGCAATTTCCGTGTGAATTCGTCAATGAGTGGGAGTGAGGGATGCAGTAAAGAAGGATTAGTGGATCGGAAATGAGATTGTCGTAACCCAATAGAAAATCCTGTCGTTTCCATAGAAACGTTACTCGATTTAGAAGGAAATGTCTTACAACACATAGTATATCATAGCGACGCAATTTCCGTTTGAATTCGTCAATTTGTGGAGGTGAGGGATGCAGTAAAGAAGGATTAGGGGATCGGAAATGTGATTGTCGTATCCCAAAAGAAAATCCTGTCGTTTCCGTAGAGACGTTACTCGATTTAGAAGGAAATGTCTGAGAACACATAGTATTTCATAGCGACGCAATTTCTGTGTGAATTCGTCAATGAGTGGGAGTGAGGGAAGCAGTAAAGAAGGATTAGGGGATCGCAAATGAGATTGTCGTATAAAAAAAGAATATCCTGTCGTTTCCATAGAAACGTTACTCGATTTAGAAGGAAATGTCTTAGAACACATAGTATTTCATAGCGACGCAATTTCCGTGTGAATTCGTCAATGAGTGGGAGTGAGGGATGCAGTAAAGAAGGATTGGTGGATCGGAAATGAGATTGTCGTATCCCTAAAGAAAATCCTGTCGTTGCCATAGAAACGTTTCTCGATTTAGAAGGAGAAGCCATAGAACCCATAGTATTTCATAGCGACGCACTTTCCGTGTGAATTCGTCAATGTGTGGGAGTGAGGGATGCAGTAAAGAAGGATTAGTGGTTCGGAAATGTGATTGTCGTATCCCAAAAGAAAATCCTGTCGTTTCCATAGAAACGTTACTCGATTTAGAAGGAAATGTCTTAGAACACATAGTACTTCATAGCGACGCAATTTCCGTGTGAATTCGTCAATGAGTGGGAGTGAGGGATGCAGTAAAGAAGGATTAGTGGATCGGAAATGAGATTGTCGTATCAAAAAGGAAAATCCTGTCGTTTCCATAGAAACGTTACTCGATTTAGAAGGAAATGTCTTAGAACACACAGTATTTCATAGCGACGCAATTTCCGTGTGAATTCGTCAATGAGTGGGAGTGAGGGATGCAGTAAAGAAGGATTAGTGGATCGGAAATGAGATTGTCGTATCCCAAAAGAAAATCCTGTCGTTTCCATAGAAACGTTACTCGATTTAGAAGGAAATGTCTTAGGACACATAGTATTTCATAGCGACGCAATTTCCGTGTGAATTCGTCAATGTGTGGGAGTGAGGGATGCAGTAAAGAATGATTAGTGGATCGGAAACTAGATTGTCGTATCCCAAAAGAAAATCCTGTCGTTTCCATAGAAACGTTACTCGATTTAGAAGGAAATGTCTTGGAACACATAGTACTTCATAGCGACGCAATTTCCGTGTGAATTCGTCAATGAGTGGGAGTGGGGGATGCAGTAAAGAAGGATTAGTGGATCGGAAATGAGATCGTCGTATCCCAGAAGAAAATCCTGTCGTTACCATAGAAACGTTACTCGTCTTAGAAGGAAATGGCTTAGAACACATAGTATTTCATTGCAATGCAATTTCCGTGTGAATTCGTCAATGAGAGGGAGTGAGGGATGCAGTAAAGAAGGATTAGTGGATCGGAAATGAGATTGTCGTATCCCAATAGAAAATCCTGTCGTTTCCATAGAAACGTTACTCGATTTAGAAGGAAATGTCTTACAACACATAGTATTTCATAGCGACGCAATTTCCGTTTGAATTCGTCAATTTGTTAAGGTGAGGGATGCAGTAGAGAAGGATTAGTGGATCGGAAATGTGATTGTCGTATCCCAAAAGAAAATCCTGTCGATTCCGTAGAGACGTTACTCGATTTAGAAGGAAATGTCTGAGAACACATAGTATTTCATAGCGACGCAATTTCTGTGTGAATTCGTCAATGAGTGGGAGTGAGGGATGCAGTAAAGAAGGATTAGTGGATCGTAAATGTGATTGTCGTATCCCAAAAGAAAATCCTGTCGTTTCCATCTAAACGTTACTCGATGTAGAAGGAAATGTCTTAGAACACATAGTACTTCATAGCGACGCAATTTCCGTGTGAATTCGTCAATGAGTGGGAGTGAGGGATGCAGTAAAGAAGGATTAGTGGATCGGAAATGAGATTGTCGTATCAAAAAAGAAAATCCTGTCGTTTCCATAGAAACGTTACTCGATTTAGAAGGAAATGTCTTAGAACACGTAGTATTTCATAGCGACGCAATTTCCGTGCGAATTCGTCAATGAGTGGGAGTGAGGGATGCAGTAAAGAAGGATTAGTGGATCGGAAATGAGATTGTCGTATCCCAAAAGAAAATCCTGTCGTTTCCATAGAAACGTTACTCGATTTAGAAGAAAATGTCTTAGAACACATAGTATTTCATAGCGACGCAATTTCCGTGTGAATTCGTCAATGTGTGGGAGTGAGGGATGCAGTAAAGAAGGATTAGTGGATCGGAAATGAGATTGACGTATCCCAAAAGAAAATCCTGTCGTTTCCATAGGAACGTTACTCGATGTAGAAGGAAATGTCTTAGAACACATAGTATTTCATAGCGAGGCAATTTCCGTGTGAATTCGTCAATGTGTGGGAGTGAGGGATGCAGTAAAGAAGGATTAGTGGATCGGAAATGAGATTGCCGTATCCCAAAAGAAAATCCTGTCGTTTCCATAGAAACGTTACTCGATTTAGAAGGAAATGTCTTAAAACACATAGTATTTCATAGCGACGCAATTTTCGTGTGAATTCGTGAATGAGTGGGAGTGAGGGATGCAGTAAAGAAGGATTAGTGGATCGGAAATGAGATTGTTGTATCCCAAAAGAAAATCTGTCGTTTCCATAGAAACGTTACTCTATGTAGAAGGAAATGTCTTAGAACACATAGTATTTCATAGCGACGCAATTTCCGTGTGAATTCGTCAATGAGTGGGAGTGAGGGATGCAGTAAAGAAGGATTAGTGGATCGGAAATGAGATTGTGGTATCCCAAATGAAAATCCTGTCGTTTCCATAGAAACGTTACTAGATTTAGAAGGAAATATCTTAGAACACATAGTATTTCATAGCAACGCAATTTCCGTGTGAATTCGTCAATGAGTGGGAGTGAGGGATGCAGTAAAGAAGGATTAGTGGATCGGAAATGAGATTGTCGTATCCCAAAAGAAAATCCTGTCGTTTCCATAGAAACGTTACTCGATTTAGAAGGAAATGTCATAGAACACATAGTATTTCATAGCGACGCAATTTCCGTGTGAATTCGTCAATGAGTGGGAGTGAGGGATGCAGTAAAGAAGGATTAGTGGATCGGAAATGAGATTGTCGTATCCCAATAGAAAATCCTGTCGTTTCCATAGAAACGTTACTAGATTTAGTAGGAAATGTCTTACAACACATAGTATTTCATAGCGACGCAATTTCCGTTTGAATTCGTCAATTTGTGGAGGTGAGGGATGCAGTAAAGAAGGATTAGTGGATCGGCAATGTGATTGTCGTATCCCAAAAGAAAATCCTGTCGTTTCCGTAGAGACGTTACTCGATTTAGAAGGAAATGTCTGAGAACACATAGTATTTCATAGCGACGCAATTTCTGTGTGAATTCGTCAATGAGTGGGAGTGAGGGAAGCAGTAAAGAAGGATTAGTGGATCGCAAATGAGATTGTCGTATCAAATAAGAAAATGATGTCGTTTCCATAGAAACGTTACTCGATTTAGAAGGAAATGTCTTAGAATACATAGTATTTCATAGCGACGCAATTTCCGTGTGAATTCGTCAATGAGTGGGAGTGAGGGATGCAGTAAAGTAGGATTGGCGGATCGGAAATGAGATTGTCGTATCCCTAAAGAAAATCCTGTCGTTTCCATAGAAACGTTACTCGATTTAGAAGGAGAAGCCATAGAACCCATAGTATTTCATAGCGACGCACTTTCCGTGTGAATTCGTCAATGTGTGGGAGTGAGGGATGCAGTAAAGAAGGATTAGTGGATCGGAAATGTGATTGGCGTATCCCAAAAGAAAATCCTGTCGTTTCCATAGAAACGTTACTCGATTTAGAAGGAAATGTCTTAGAACACATAGTACTTCATAGCGACGCAATTTCCGTGTGAATTCGTCAATGAGTGGGAGTGAGGGATGCAGTAAAGAAGGATTAGTGGATCGGAAATGAGATTGTCGTATCAAAAAAGAAAATCCTGTCGTTTCCATAGAAACGTTACTCGATTTAGAAGGAAATGTCTTAGAACACACAGTATTTCATAGCGACGCAATTTCCGTGTGAATTCGTCAATGAGTGGGAGTGAGGGATGCAGTAAAGAAGGATTAGTGGATCGGAAATGAGATTGTCGTATCCCAAAAGAAAATCCTGTCGTTTCCATAGAAACGTTACTCGATTTAGAAGGAAATGTCTTAGAACACATAGTATTTCATAGCGACGCAATTTCCGTGTGAATTCGTCAATGTGTGGGAGTGAGGGATGCAGTAAAGAATGATTAGTGGATCGGAAATGAGATTGTCGTATCCCAAAAGAAAATCCTGTCGTTTCCATAGAAACGTTACTCGGTTTAAAAGGAAATGTCTTAGAACACATAGTACTTCATAGCCACGCAATTTCCGTGTGAATTCGTCAATGAGTGGGAGTGGGGAATGCAGTAAAGAAGGATTAGTGGATCGGAAATGAGATTGTCGTATCCCAGAAGAAAATCCTGTCGTTACCATAGAAACGTTACACGATTTAGGAGGAAATGACTTAGAACACATAGTATTTCATTGCGATGCAATTTCCGTGTGAATTCGTCAATGAGTGGGAGTGAGGGATGCAGTAAAGAAGGATTGGTGGATCGGAAATGAGATTGTCGTATCCCTAAAGAAAATCCTGTCGTTTCCATAGAAACGTTACTCGATTTAGAAGGAAATGTCTTAGAACACATAGTATTTCATAGCGACGCAATTTCCGTGTGAATTCGTCAATGAGTGGGAGTGAGGGATGCAGTAAAGAAGGATTAGTGGATCGGAAATGAGATTGTCGTATCCCAAAAGAAAATCCTGTCGTTTCCATAGAAACGTTACTCGATTTAGAAGGGAATGTCTTAGAACACATAGTATTTCATAGCGACGCAATTTCCGTGTGAATTCGTCAATGTGTGGGAGTGAGGGATGCAGTAAAGAAGGATTAGTGGATCGGAAACTAGATTGTCGTATCCCAAAAGAAAATCCTGTCGTTTCCATAGAAACGTTACTCGATTTAGAAGGAAATGTCTTAGAACACATAGTACTTCATAGCGACGCAATTTCCGTGTGAATTCGTCAATGTGTGGGAGTGAGGGATGCAGTAAAGAAGGATTAGTGGATCGGAAATGAGATTGACGTATCCCAAATGAAAATCCTGTCGTTTCCATAGAAACGATACTCGATTTAGAAGGAAATGTCTTAGAACACATAGTATTTCATAGCGACGCAATTTCCGTGTGAATTCGTCAATGAGTGGGAGTGAGGGATGCAGTAAAGAAGGATTAGTGGATCGGAAATGAGATTGTCGTATCCCAAAAGAAAATCCTGTCGTTTCCATAGAAACGTTACTCGACTTAGAAGCAAATGTCTTAGAACACATAGTATTTCATAGCGACGCAATTTCCGTGTGAATTCGTCAATGAGTGGGAGTGAGGGATGCAGTAAAGAAGGATTGGTGGATCGGAAATGAGATTGTCGTATCCCTAAAGAAAATATTGTCGTTTCCATAGAAACGTTACTCGATTTAGAAGGAGAAGACATTGAACCCATAGTATTTCATAGCGACGCACTTTCCGTGTGAATTCGTCAATGTGTGGGAGTGAGGGATGCAGTAAAGAAGGATTAGTGGATCGGAAATGTGATTGTCGTATCCCAAAATAAAATCCTGCCGTTTCCATAAAAACGTTACTCGATTTAGAAGGAAATGTCTTAGAACACATAGTATTTCATAGCGACGAAATTTCCGTGTGAATTCATCAATGAGTGGGAGTGAGGGATGCAGTAAAGAAGGATTAGTGGATCGGAAATGTGATTGTCGTATCCCAAAAGAAAATCCTGTCGTTTCCATAGAAACGTTACTCGATTTAGAAGGAAATGTCTTAGAACACATAGTATTTCATAGCGACGCAATTTCCGTGTGAATTCGTCAATGAGTGGGAGTGAGGGATGCAGTAAAGAAGGATTAGTGGATCGGAAATGAGATTATCGTATCCCAAAAGAAAATCCTGTCGTTTCCATAGAAACGTTACTCGATTTAGAAGGAAATGTCTTAGAACACATTGTATTTCATAGCGACGCAATTTCTGTGTGAATTCGTCAATGAGTGGGAGTGAGGGATGCAGTAAAGAAGGATTAGTGGATCGGAAATGAGATTGTCGTATCCCAAAAGTAAATCCTGTCGTTTCCATAGAAACGTTACTCGATTTAGAAGGAAATGTCTTAGAACACATAGTATTTCATAGCGACGCAATTTCCGTGTGAATTCGTCAATGTGTGGGGGTGAGGGATGCAGTAAAGAAGGATTAGTGGATCGGAAATGAGATTGACGTATCCCAAAATAAAATCCTGTCGTTTCCGTAGGAACGTTACTCGATGTAGAAGGAAATGTCTTAGAACACATAGTTTTTCATAGCGACGCAATTTCCGTGTGAATTCGTCAATGTGTGGGAGTGAGGGATGCAGTAAAGAAGGATTAGTGGATCGGAAATGAGATTGCCGTATCCCAAAAGAAAATCCTGTCGTTTCCATAGAAACGTTACTCGATTTAGAAGGAAATGTCTTAAAACACATAGTATTTCATAGCGACGCAATTTCCGTGTGAATTCGTCAATGAGTGGGAGTGAGGGATGCAGTAAAGAAGGATTAGTGGATCGGAAATGAGATTGTCGTATCCCAAAAGAAAATCATGTCGTTTCCATAGAAACGTTACTCGATTTAGAAGGAAATGTCTTAGAACACATAGTATTTCATAGCGACGCAATTTCCGTGTGAATTCGTCAATGAGTGGGAGTGAGGGATGCAGTAAAGAAGGATTAGTGGATCGGAAATGAGATTGTCGTATCCCAAATGAAAATCCTGTCGTTTCCATAGAAACGTTACTCGATTTAGAAGGAAATGTCTTAGAACACAAAGTATTTCATAGCAACGCAATTTCCGTGTGAATTCGTCAATGAGTGGGAGTGAGGGATGCAGTAAAGAAGGATTAGTGGATCGGAAATGAGATTGTCGTATCCCAAAAGAAAAACCTGTCGTTTCCATAGAAACGTTACTCGATTTAGAAGGAAATGTCATAGAACACATAGTATTTCATAGCGACGCAATTTCCGTGTGAATTCGTCAATGAGTGGGAGTGAGGGATGCAGTAAAGAAGGATTAGTGGATCGGAAATGAGATTGTCGTATCCCAATAGAAAATCCTGTCGTTTCCATAGAAACGTTACTCGATTTAGAAGGAAATGTCTTACAACACATAGTATATCATAGCGACGCAATTTCCGTTTGAATTCGTCAATTTGTGGAGGTGAGGGATGCAGTAAAGAAGGATTAGGGGATCGGAAATGTGATTGTCGTATCCCAAAAGAAAATCCTGTCGTTTCCGTAGAGACGTTACTCGATTTAGAAGGAAATGTCTGAGAACACATAGTATTTCATAGCGACGCAATTTCTGTGTGAATTCGTCAATGAGTGGGAGTGAGGGAAGCAGTAAAGAAGGATTAGTGGATCGCAAATGAGATTGTCGTATAAAAAAAGAAAATCCTGTCGTTTCCATAGAAACGTTACTCGATTTAGAAGGAAATGTCTTAGAACACATAGTATTTCATAGCGACGCAATTTCCGTGTGAATTCGTCAATGTGTGGGAGTGAGGGATGCAGTAAAGAAGGATTCTTGGATCGGAAATGAGATTGTCGTATCCCTAAAGAAAATCCTGTCGTTGCCATAGAAACGTTTCTCGATTTAGAAGGAAAAGCCATAGAACCCATAGTATTTCATAGCGACGCACTTTCCGTGTGAATTCGTCAATGTGTTGGAGTGAGGGATGCCGTAAAGAAGGATTAGTGGTTCGGAAATGTGATTGTCGTATCCCAAAAGAAAATCCTGTCGTTTCCATAGAAACGTTACTCGATTTAGAAGGAAATGTCTTAGAACACATAGTACTTCATAGCGACGCAATTTCCGTGTGAATTCGTCAATGAGTGGGAGTGAGGGATGCAGTAAAGAAGGATTAGTGGATCGGAAATGAGATTGTCGTATCAAAAAGGAAAATCCTGTCGTTTCCATAGAAACGTTACTCGATTTAGAAGGAAATGTCTTAGAACACACAGTATTTCATAGCGCCGCAATTTCCGTGTGAATTCGTCAATGAGTGGGAGTGAGGGATGCAGTAAAGAAGGATTAGTGGATCGGAAATGAGATTGTCGTATCCCAAAAGAAAATCCTGTCGTTTCCATAGAAACGTTACTCGACTTAGAAGCAAATGTCTTAGAACACATAGTATTTCATAGCGACGCAATTTCCGTGTGAATTCGTCAATGAGTGGGAGTGAGGGATGCAGTAAAGAAGGATTGGTGGATCGGAAATGAGATTGTCGTATCCCTAAAGAAAATATTGTCGTTTCCATAGAAACGTTACTCGATTTAGAAGGAGAAGACATTGAACCCATAGTATTTCATAGCGACGCACTTTCCGTGTGAATTCGTCAATGTGTGGGAGTGAGGGATGCAGTAAAGAAGGATTAGTGGATCGGAAATGTGATTGTCGTATCCCAAAATAAAATCCTGCCGTTTCCATAAAAACGTTACTCGATTTAGAAGGAAATGTCTTAGAACACATAGTATTTCATAGCGACGAAATTTCCGTGTGAATTCATCAATGAGTGGGAGTGAGGGATGCAGTAAAGAAGGATTAGTGGATCGGAAATGTGATTGTCGTATCCCAAAAGAAAATCCTGTCGTTTCCATAGAAACGTTACTCGATTTAGAAGGAAATGTCTTAGAACACATAGTATTTCATAGCGACGCAATTTCCGTGTGAATTCGTCAATGAGTGGGAGTGAGGGATGCAGTAAAGAAGGATTAGTGGATCGGAAATGAGATTATCGTATCCCAAAAGAAAATCCTGTCGTTTCCATAGAAACGTTACTCGATTTAGAAGGAAATGTCTTAGAACACATTGTATTTCATAGCGACGCAATTTCTGTGTGAATTCGTCAATGAGTGGGAGTGAGGGATGCAGTAAAGAAGGATTAGTGGATCGGAAATGAGATTGTCGTATCCCAAAAGTAAATCCTGTCGTTTCCATAGAAACGTTACTCGATTTAGAAGGAAATGTCTTAGAACACATAGTATTTCATAGCGACGCAATTTCCGTGTGAATTCGTCAATGTGTGGGGGTGAGGGATGCAGTAAAGAAGGATTAGTGGATCGGAAATGAGATTGACGTATCCCAAAATAAAATCCTGTCGTTTCCGTAGGAACGTTACTCGATGTAGAAGGAAATGTCTTAGAACACATAGTTTTTCATAGCGACGCAATTTCCGTGTGAATTCGTCAATGTGTGGGAGTGAGGGATGCAGTAAAGAAGGATTAGTGGATCGGAAATGAGATTGCCGTATCCCAAAAGAAAATCCTGTCGTTTCCATAGAAACGTTACTCGATTTAGAAGGAAATGTCTTAAAACACATAGTATTTCATAGCGACGCAATTTCCGTGTGAATTCGTCAATGAGTGGGAGTGAGGGATGCAGTAAAGAAGGATTAGTGGATCGGAAATGAGATTGTCGTATCCCAAAAGAAAATCATGTCGTTTCCATAGAAACGTTACTCGATTTAGAAGGAAATGTCTTAGAACACATAGTATTTCATAGCGACGCAATTTCCGTGTGAATTCGTCAATGAGTGGGAGTGAGGGATGCAGTAAAGAAGGATTAGTGGATCGGAAATGAGATTGTCGTATCCCAAATGAAAATCCTGTCGTTTCCATAGAAACGTTACTCGATTTAGAAGGAAATGTCTTAGAACACAAAGTATTTCATAGCAACGCAATTTCCGTGTGAATTCGTCAATGAGTGGGAGTGAGGGATGCAGTAAAGAAGGATTAGTGGATCGGAAATGAGATTGTCGTATCCCAAAAGAAAAACCTGTCGTTTCCATAGAAACGTTACTCGATTTAGAAGGAAATGTCATAGAACACATAGTATTTCATAGCGACGCAATTTCCGTGTGAATTCGTCAATGAGTGGGAGTGAGGGATGCAGTAAAGAAGGATTAGTGGATCGGAAATGAGATTGTCGTATCCCAATAGAAAATCCTGTCGTTTCCATAGAAACGTTACTCGATTTAGAAGGAAATGTCTTACAACACATAGTATATCATAGCGACGCAATTTCCGTTTGAATTCGTCAATTTGTGGAGGTGAGGGATGCAGTAAAGAAGGATTAGGGGATCGGAAATGTGATTGTCGTATCCCAAAAGAAAATCCTGTCGTTTCCGTAGAGACGTTACTCGATTTAGAAGGAAATGTCTGAGAACACATAGTATTTCATAGCGACGCAATTTCTGTGTGAATTCGTCAATGAGTGGGAGTGAGGGAAGCAGTAAAGAAGGATTAGTGGATCGCAAATGAGATTGTCGTATAAAAAAAGAAAATCCTGTCGTTTCCATAGAAACGTTACTCGATTTAGAAGGAAATGTCTTAGAACACATAGTATTTCATAGCGACGCAATTTCCGTGTGAATTCGTCAATGTGTGGGAGTGAGGGATGCAGTAAAGAAGGATTCTTGGATCGGAAATGAGATTGTCGTATCCCTAAAGAAAATCCTGTCGTTGCCATAGAAACGTTTCTCGATTTAGAAGGAAAAGCCATAGAACCCATAGTATTTCATAGCGACGCACTTTCCGTGTGAATTCGTCAATGTGTTGGAGTGAGGGATGCCGTAAAGAAGGATTAGTGGTTCGGAAATGTGATTGTCGTATCCCAAAAGAAAATCCTGTCGTTTCCATAGAAACGTTACTCGATTTAGAAGGAAATGTCTTAGAACACATAGTACTTCATAGCGACGCAATTTCCGTGTGAATTCGTCAATGAGTGGGAGTGAGGGATGCAGTAAAGAAGGATTAGTGGATCGGAAATGAGATTGTCGTATCAAAAAGGAAAATCCTGTCGTTTCCATAGAAACGTTACTCGATTTAGAAGGAAATGTCTTAGAACACACAGTATTTCATAGCGCCGCAATTTCCGTGTGAATTCGTCAATGAGTGGGAGTGAGGGATGCAGTAAAGAAGGATTAGTGGATCGGAAATGAGATTGTCGTATCCCAAAGGAAAATCCTGTCGTTTCCATAGAAACGTTACTCGATTTAGAAGGAAATGTCTTAGAAAACATAGTATTTCGTAGCGACGCAATTTCCGTGTGAATTCGTCAATGTGTGGGAGTGAGGGATGCAGTAAAGAATGATTAGTGGATCGGAAACTAGATTGTCGTATCCCAAAAGAAAATCCTGTCGTTTCCATAGAAACGTTACTCGATTTAGAAGGAAATGTCTTGGAACACATAGTACTTCATAGCGACGCAATTTCCGTGTGAATTCGTCAATGAGTGGGAGTGGGGGATGCAGTAAAGAAGGATTAGTGGATCGGAAATGAGATCGTCGTATCCCAGAAGAAAATCCTGTCGTTACCATAGAAACGTTACTCGATTTAGAAGGAAATGGCTTAGAACACATAGTATTTCATTGCAATGCAATTTCCGTGTGAATTCGTCAATGAGTGGGAGTGAGGGATGCAGTAAAGAAGGATTAGTGGATCGGAAATGAGATTGTCGTATCCCAATAGAAAATCCTGTCGTTTCCATAGAAACGTTACTCGATTTAGAAGGAAATGTCTTACAACACATAGTATTTCATAGCGACGCAATTTCCGTTTGAATTCGTCAATTTGTTAAGGTGAGGGATGCAGTAAAGAAGGATTAGTGGATCGGAAATGTGATTGTCGTATCCCAAAAGAAAATCCTGTCGATTCCGTAGAGACGTTACTCGATTTAGAAGGAAATGTCTGAGAACACATAGTATTCCATAGCGACGCAATTTCTGTGTGAATTCGTCAATGAGTGGGAGTGAGGGATGCAGTAAAGAAGGATTAGTGAATCGCAAATGAGATTGTCGTATCAAAAAAGAAAATCCTGTCGTTTCCATAGAAACGTTACTCGATTTAGAAGGAAATGTCTTAAAACACATAGTATTTCATAGCGACGCAATTTCCGTGTGAATTCGTCAATGAGTGGGAGTGAAGGATGCAGTAAAGAAGGATTGGTGGATCGGAAATGAGATTGTCGTATCCCTAAAGAAAATCCTGTCGTTTCCATAGAAACGTTACTCGATTTAGAAGGAGAAGCCATAGAACCCATAGTATTTCATAGCGACGCACTTTCGGTGTGAATTCGTCAATGTGTGGGAGTGAGGGATGCAGTAAAGAAGGATTAGTGGATCGGAAATGAGATTGCCGTATCCCAAAAGAAAATCCTGTCGTTTCCATAGAAACGTTACTCGATTTAGATGGAAATGTCTTAAAACACATAGTATTTCATAGCGACGCAATTTCCGTCTGAATTCGTCAATGTGTGGGAGTGAGGGATGCAGTAAAGAAGGATTAGTGGATCGGAAATGAGATTGACGTATCCCAAAAGAAAATCCTGTCGTTTCCATAGGAACGTTACTCGATTTAGAAGGAAATGTCTTAGAACACATAGTATTTCATAGCGAGGCAATTTCCGTGTGAATTCGTCAATGTGTGGGAGTGAGGGATGCAGTAAAGAAGGATTAGTGGATCGGAAATGAGATTGCCGTATCCCAAAAGAAAATCCTGTCGTTTCCATAGAAACGTTACTCGATTTAGAAGGAAATGTCTTAAAACACATAGTATTTCATAGCGACGCAATTTTCGTGTGAATTCGTCAATGAGTGGGAATGAGGGATGCAGTAAAGAAGGATTAGTGGATCGGAAATGAGATTGTTGTATCCCAAAAGAAAATCTGTCGTTTTCATAGAAACGTTCTCGATGTAGAAGGAAATGTCTTAGAACACATAGTATTTCATAGCGACGCAATTTCCGTGTGAATTCGTCAATGAGTGGGAGTGAGGGATGCAGTAAAGAAGGATTAGTGGATCGGAAATGAGATTGTGGTATCCCAAATGAAAATCCTGTCGTTTCCATAGAAACGTTACTCGATTTAGAAGGAAATGTCTTAGAACACATAGTATTTCATAGCAACGCAATTTCCGTGTGAATTCGTCAATGAAAGGGAGTGAGGGATGCAGTAAAGAAGGATTAGTGGATCGGAAATGAGATTGTCGTATCCCAAAAGAAAATTCTGTCGTTTCCATAGAAACGTTACTCGATTTAGAAGGAAATGTCATAGAACACATAGTATTTCATAGCGACGCAATTTCCGTGTGAATTCGTCAATGAGTGGGAGTGAGGGATGCAGTAAAGAAGGATTAGTGGATCGAAAATGAGATTGTCGTATCCCAATAGAAAATCCTGTCGTTTCCATAGAAACGTTACTCGATTTAGTAGGAAATGTCTTACAACACATAGTATTTCATAGCGACGCAATTTCTGTTTGAATTCGTCAATTTGTGGAGGTGAGGGATGCAGTAAAGAAGGATTAGTGGATCGGCAATGTGATTGTCGTATCCCAAAAGAAAATCCTGTCGTTTCCGTAGAGACGTTACTCGATTTAGAAGGAAATGTCTGAGAACACATAGTATTTCATAGCGACGCAATTTCTGTGTGAATTCGTCAATGAGTGGGAGTGAGGGAAGCAGTAAAGAAGGATTAGTGGATCGCAAATGAGATTGTCGTATCAAATAAGAAAATCCTGTCGTTTCCATAGAAACGTTACTCGATTTAGAAGGAAATGTCTTAGAACACACAGTACTTCATAGCGACGCAATTTCCGTGTGAATTCGTCAATGAGTGGGAGTGAGGGATGCAGTAAAGAAGGATTAGTGGATCGGAAATGAGATTGTCGTATCCCAAAAGAAAATCCTGTCGTTTCCATAGAAACGTTACTCGATTTAGAAGGAAATGTCTTAGAACACATAGTATTTCATAGCGACGCAATTTCCGTATGAATTCGTCAATGTGTGGGAGTGAGGGATGCAGTAAAGAATGATTAGTGGATCGGAAACTAGATTGTCGTATCCCAAAAGAAAATCCTGTCGTTTCCATAGAAACGTTACTCGATTTAGAAGGAAATGTCTTAGAACACATAGTATTTCATAGCGACGCAATTTCCGTGTGAATTCGTCAATGAGTGGGAGTGAGGGATGCAGTAAAGAAGGATTGGTGGATCGGAAATGAGATTGTCGTATCCCTAAAGAAAATCCTGTCGTTTCCATAGAAACGTTACTCGATTTAGAAGGAGAAGCCATAGAACCCATAGTATTTCATAGCGACGCACTTTCCGTGTGAATTCGTCAATGTGTGGGAGTGAGGGATGCAGTAAAGAAGGATTAGTGGATCGGAAATGTGATTGTCGTATCCCAAAAGAAAATCCTGTCGTTTCCTTACAAACGTTACTCGATTTAGAAGGAAATGTCTTACAACACATAGTACTTCTTAGCGACGCAATTTCCGTGTGAATTCGTCAATGAGTGGGAGTGAGGGATGCAGTAAAGAAGGATTAGTGGATCGGAAATGAGATTGTCGTATCAAAAAAGAAAATCCTGTCGTTTCCATAGAAACGTTACTCGATTTAGAAGGAAATGTCTTAGAACACATAGTATTTCATAGCGACGCAATTTCCGTGTGAATTCGTCAATGAGTGGGAGTGAGGGATGCAGTAAAGAAGGATTAGTGGATCGGAAATGAGATTGTCGTATCCCAAAAGAAAATCCTGTCGTTTCCTTAGAAACGTTACTCGATTTAGAAGGAAATGTCTTAGAACACATAGTATTGTAACCTCCCCCTCACTTACCGACCTTAATGACAGTGAAAAATGAAACCGCGTGTACCTAATGGGAGTTTTGGAAAAGCAATCGTCACCGAAGTTAACCTGTCGGTAAAGAGGGAGGAAAGGGTTACATCTAAATGAAAGGAAATGTGCTAATGAAACTGGTGGAAATTAATTTTGAAAAGGGGTAAAGTTAATAAAGAAAGTAAATGTGCAGCCGTTACGTTAACAATTAACTAGCGGTAATTAGGTATTTGAGATTTGGGGGAAATCACGGTCGCCAGTCCTAAGGACAATTACTATAGTAACTGAAAAAGAAAGGTTATTACACATATAATTAGCACTAGAAGCGTGGCAACTGAAGGTTGACACGTGTAGTGTGAAAACTGAAAGTTTGTCAGAAGTAATAAATTTCGCTACACCCTGACTTAATTTAGCAAAGAATTAATAAAACCGGAAAATCGAAAGTTAATTTAGTGACTGAAGTTAATAGTGAGCTTTCTTTCTGAAGCACATCGAAATTCAGTAAAATACGGTTAGTCTTGGACTACCTCAACAATCATTTCAAAAGCTACTTGAATCTACACAATTTAGAAATAAGAGATTTAACTTTGAACTTGAATTAAATGATTCTGAACAATTAACAATAGTAAAACTTAGTACGTACCAAGCTGAGCTGCAGTCACGGGTAAGCTAAATATGCTAACAAAACTCACACTCTTAATTCGTGCTTATGTAATCTGAATATTGTAGCCAGCTAACTGAACTTTGAAATTAAAGCAGTGAAATAGAATTAGCTATATTACTTTAGTGCTGGCGTTTAAATTTCTACGACACTCGGGTTCATTTCGGAAAAGGAAGGGACTCTGCTTGGTAATGCAATTGGGACAATGAGCAACAAAAGTTCATGCTAAGTTGCTGTAGTTATATTGACGAAAATGGAACTGTTTGAAAAGCTGAGGTCTGCCATACAGTTCTAAAACTTTACTTGCTTCCAGTCTTCCTTGTTGGTTGATTGAAGGTTTGAAGCCGTCGATCGAGGAGGTGGCGACAGTCACTCATTGTCGGCCGCCGCTGTTGCAGAAGCTGGGTGTTGGCGCGCCTTCTTCTCGACACGGTCACCAGACGAAACGGGCTCTTGATGCGCGCTAGTTAATGTTTCCCGTCCGCGACACCATGTCAGAAACTATCATCGCAAGTCGAGCGCAATTACATGCTGCCAAACCCCGAAAGCGCGGCAACTCGCGGGAGCGTCACACAACACAACTGCTCCACTCGCTACCCCAGCCAGACTCTCTCTCTCAGCCCGCGCTCCACGTGGCAGAGTTAACACTACCAAAGATCCTACACACTTTGATTCTTCACACGACCTATCGACGTAATCGTTCGATAGCAGTTTTCCCTAGGCAAGACCCAGCGTAAAAATACAAATAATATTTACGAAACAAACCAATTATACATCGACATAAATGCATAAATATACAAATAGTAAAACAATTACAATATACAAAGAGACAGAAATGTCATATCTTGAGGTAACAAAGCAAGGAAAAAAAATAGTACAATAGATGGAAATAGGAGGATATGCATTTCCGGCGTTACACGTGCCCCACATTGTCTGAGGATGTTCGTGTAACGTAAACAGACTCAGAAAATGTCCCAAAAAAGAAACAGCGGAAATGCATATGCTCAAAGCATAACAAAATTTAGCATTCGTCTAATTAATCGTAAACCAATTTTGAAACGATAATAATTGAGTGGAGGCACTCCTAATCTTAATCCACTCTGTCATCTTGCACAAAATAAAATAGGTTGACAACATATCAAAATTCATAGAAAACATAGAAAATGGTTTAGCTATTCCAAAATCATTAAAATTCGTAACACTATAAGAAATGGAATACTATTTGCAAAATTGATCAGAGTACATGGTCATAAAAAACAGGTATATCAAAATACGCAAACTAATAATTAATTACATAGAATACACAATTTTATGTAACCTTTTCATAATTAATATTCTCGTCATGTCCAATTAACGCTAAACAAGAAAATAATATACAGCAGATCGAAGAAAACAAATATTGACAGCAGAATTCTTTCAGCTGTCCAGGAAGAAAAACAATTCCACCTTCCGTACCCGCAAGTATAAAGAATGCCGACAGCGGCACAAGAGCCGACAGCGGCACAAGAGCCGACAGCGGCTTCGCCTCGCAAGTATTGTTGCGCCCGCCTGTGCGGCACGCTTGATCTCACTCGCCCTTGTAACGGCGTTTCCAGAACGTCCGTTTCACTGAATCCTTTCGGAAAAACTCACTCCCGAGTAATCTCAAGGAGTCCCTTAATACTATCACAGTGGATAACTCAACACTGTCCATCATCACACGCATGTACTAGCCTGAAACTTAAAACAGCGTCTAAGTACATCGGCAATGACTAATAAAAACACACATTCATGAAATATTACAGAAAGTTACAAAATCATATTTACATTGCTTAATCTACTGTGACTCAGCTGAAAACTTAAACTAGCAGCTTGGATTTTTCAGATGATTACTAATCAGTTACTCTTAAATCATTTAGTCAAAATTAATTACTTATTAATTACAACTTCTTTAATGACCTCTAGGTCAGGCAAAAGCATCGTAACATGGCACATCCTTAAATCTTACACTCTATATTTACATACTGTACAAATTACCCATTGTGTGGTATTAATCGATCCTAGGTTGGTACAATTTCAAGTTTACAATATTCCTTATACCTAATCGTTTTCCAGAGCTTGGATACTCTAAGCAATAAGCATTTGTGTGAGGTATACCAATGACTTTATATGGTCCATTATAAACAAACTTAAATTTAGAGATTTCATTGTCTATCTCGCTCGATTTCTCATGAGCTTTTACAAGTACTAAGTCTCCGATTGCAAACTTAGCAAAACGCGTTTTAGCGTCATGACGACGTATGCGAGCATCGGCTTTTAGCTTCATTACTTCTCGCAAACGATCTTTTTTCACACCAATACTAATGTCAATCCGTGGAGGGAATTTGATTATCTCTTCCACTTCACTTTCTACACTTTTGTCAATGCCGAAATTCCTCACGTTACGGCAGTTCAAATTCATTCCTACATCAATGTCATCCGGCCAGTTAACAATGTGTATAGGCTGGTATTGCCTATGCACACAGTCTCCTGCCTCATCAAAACTAACTACTATTGTTTTATCTTGTGACATACATGTCAAAGTTTTGCTTTCGCAATTAATCACTGCACGGTTCTTTAATAGCCAATCTAACCCGATAATTACTTCCGTAGTCAAGTCTGGCACTACGACAAACTCTTGTTGAAATCGTGCCCCACATATCTCGAAGTTGACAAAAATCTGTTTTGTGACCGGTTTACTGGCCTTCCCAGTAGCACCGATAATTTTCACTCCTGTTACTGGCATAACTACGATGCCAGGTCTGTCTTTCAGTAACTCAAATATTTTCCCAGATACAGCACTCAATTCTGCACCGGTGTCAATCAACACGTTTAGTTGTAGGTCATGCATATTAACAGACACTACTATCTGTCCACACTTGTCCTCGGCTGTTTCTTTATTTTCCCACAGTAAATCCTCGTCTATATCCAGGTCATTCCAGAAAAAACCATCCGGCTTTGACCCTAAATCCGGCTTATCTGGCGGCTTTTTCAGCCTCTGTTCACATACAGTTTTAATTTCAACACGTTTGTCCTGAGGCTTAGCCTGTAGCTTCGCCTCCAATACCGAAACCTTTTCCTGTAACTCGTCAACTAGTGAGTGTTGCTTTGCTATCAGTTCACTAATCGTCACCTTCGTTGATTCCACTTTGGTCAGATTAATCTCATCTGCCAATCTACCTGGAGGAATGTGCCCAGTATTATCTGCAATTACTTCCTCTGGATCTGCGCAACCCACACTGCTACCGTCTGACCGTATAACGTCAGCTCTAACCTCATACACGCTGTAATCTACGTGCTTTTCTACCAATCGTGTCCGGCTATCGGCAAAATTTTCGTAATCTTTCTCCTTAATACTCTCGCAATGTTTAAACTGGAGGTTTGCGTCGGATGGGTCGGTTACTTCTACCACTGAAACTTTCGGTAAAGTCTGCCGGTTAGGGCCAGAACTTCCCGTTACTACTTCAACATCTAACTCCTGCGGGACGAAACACGACGAATATTGCTCGTGCTCCCCATTAACATCAACTATTTCTAGTAAAGTCTGCCGGTTAGGGCCAGAACTTTCTATCACTTCACAAACACTATCTTCCTGCGGGACGAGACGCGGCAAATCCTGCACGCGCTCCCCATAAACACTTCTCCCATACAGACCCCTATAATCTCTTAGTTCGTCGTATAAGCGACCGAACTGCCTTAACCAGACCTCATCCCTCTCTGCATCCCCTCGCTTGATGACGGACGTGTTATCCGACATCTGATCTTCTCTCAACACTTGTGAATCATTATTAAACTCAATCTCCAGTTCCGCTGTGGGTATTACAGCTGCCACTTTATGATCGATTTCCGGAACACTACTTAAATTGTTCTCACTGACAGCGAATGTATTTTCTACTGCCGTGTATACAGCTGATCTACTACTTGTGGGCGCACTCTTTTCTCTTAACACTGGCACACTCTCCCGCCGTTGATTATTCCATACGGAATTTTCATAACGGCGACACCTGGGTTTTCTCTTGTTATTGGGCCGCCAAAATTTCTCCACGCCCGCTCGGCCCCTCACCGGCGCGGCTAATGGTTTCCCTGTCTCGTCCCAGCAGATACGCTCCCCGGATGCTGCTGAGGCGGCTGATCACACTCTCTGGCGTTATTACTATTCTGTGAAGCCCATATCACGTTAGTATGATACTGGTTTCTGTCATTCCTGTTATTATTTGCATTGTACCGATTGTTATTACGGTCCGAACCATTATTGTTATTGCTGCGGTATGCATTATTCCCATGGTTATCATTGTTGTGGTTGCTGTGGTACTCGTTGTTGTTACCACGGCCTCTACCACTGTCGCGATTATTGCGCCAATTGTCCTCGTCCGCAACTCTTTCCAGGAAATCATTCACTGTCCTATAATTGCTTCCTACGTAGCGTTTTGTATCATCTGGAAGCTTCTTGTAGAGTTCCCAGACTATTTCGGATTCCGTGCGGCGATCACGCAAATATTCCAACTTGCGGATCCAGCCCTCACAAAACTCCTTCATCGAGCCGCGCGAATTCGCATCGAAAGGCCTCGATACGACAAATTCGCGCCAGACACTTTGCTGTTTTTGCTCTGACCAGTATTCAGCCAGAAACAAAATTTTAAACTCGTCAAAAGTCAGGTTCGTAATGTTGAGGTTTAAGCCCCAACGCTTGGCATCACCAGCCAGCACATCAATAACCGCATTAATTTTTCTCTCATTAGTCCATGATCTGGGTAAAACTCTTTCACAATTTTTAATGAAATCCGCCGCGTGTATACCGCCTTTTTTCAAGGGGTCGAACCGCTCCTCTTTCGTCAACAATTCCGAACTATGTGCACAGATTGGCACATAGTTCTGTTTTTCGTCAAGTTTCTTTTCTAATTCCGACACTCTCGTAATTACTTGGCAAGTGGTTGTCGCAAGCGTTTCCACTTCCCTCTTTTTCTCTTCGCAGGTATTAGCCTGCTCCCTCACTTTAGTGTCTACTTCGGACACTAAAGCCTTTAAAGTTTCCACCATCTGTTGATCCTCTTTTTTCACTAATTGAATTTGTTCCGTCACCTTATTCTCGATGATCGGAGCAACTGCTTCTCCTACACTTTTCTCGATTCTGCTAATTTCGGAATCAAAACGAGTATTTATGCTCGCAATTTCCGCCTGAACGCCTATCATTTCCTGTTTAAGATTACCGATTTCGGTATTAATTACAAAAATATCTTCTTTGATTTTATCAACTTTTGTATTAACAACTCCAACATTGTTGTTAACAACGTTAATAGCTTTGTTCTGATTGTCTAGCATCCGTTCAATTTTTTCAGACTGAGCTTCTTGCTTGGCAGCCTGAGCTTCTTGCTTGGCAGCCTGAGCTTCTTGCTTGGCAGCCTGATCTTCTTGCTTGGCAGACAGAGCTTTAATTTCTGCCGATTGACTCTTGATTTCGTTAATCAAAACATTCAATAAATCAGTTAAATTCCCGGAAACTACCGGTTTTACTTCCGTAGCGGCTTCCTCTTCAATTGTCCCCCCGTATTCGTCATCAAGGGATTCACATTTGATTTTCACTTCCGATTCCGAAACATTTTCTAAAGTGTGGAATTCCATTTCTGCTCTTTGTTGCGTTTCGGCGATCGCGTCTTTCATGCTACCCGCCTGCCCCTGAACAACGGGTACCGCGGTGCGCGTTTCCCACTGTTCGACCGATTGTTCCGTATCCAAGTCTACCAAATTTTGGCAATTGTTGCCTTCACTCATTTTAATAATTTTCAATATAAATGCCAAACCTCAAATATAATTAGGATTACTCCCACTACTTATTCTCGCTGACGTAACGGCCTGTACGTAACCAGTACTTTGTTACGAGATTTGCACAATGCAAAATTCGTGTCCAGAACAACCTCAAATCCGGAGATTGTCCTGTCACCAGGTCGCCACGTGTAACCTCCCCCTCACTTACCGACCTTAATGACAGTGAAAAATGAAACCGCGTGTACCTAATGGGAGTTTTGGAAAAGCAATCGTCACCGAAGTTAACCTGTCGGTAAAGAGGGAGGAAAGGGTTACATCTAAATGAAAGGAAATGTGCTAATGAAACTGGTGGAAATTAATTTTGAAAAGGGGTAAAGTTAATAAAGAAAGTAAATGTGCAGCCGTTACGTTAACAATTAACTAGCGGTAATTAGGTATTTGAGATTTGGGGGAAATCACGGTCGCCAGTCCTAAGGACAATTACTATAGTAACTGAAAAAGAAAGGTTATTACACATATAATTAGCACTAGAAGCGTGGCAACTGAAGGTTGACACGTGTAGTGTGAAAACTGAAAGTTTGTCAGAAGTAATAAATTTCGCTACACCCTGACTTAATTTAGCAAAGAATTAATAAAACCGGAAAATCGAAAGTTAATTTAGTGACTGAAGTTAATAGTGAGCTTTCTTTCTGAAGCACATCGAAATTCAGTAAAATACGGTTAGTCTTGGACTACCTCAACAATCATTTCAAAAGCTACTTGAATCTACACAATTTAGAAATAAGAGATTTAACTTTGAACTTGAATTAAATGATTCTGAACAATTAACAATAGTAAAACTTAGTACGTACCAAGCTGAGCTGCAGTCACGGGTAAGCTAAATATGCTAACAAAACTCACACTCTTAATTCGTGCTTATGTAATCTGAATATTGTAGCCAGCTAACTGAACTTTGAAATTAAAGCAGTGAAATAGAATTAGCTATATTACTTTAGTGCTGGCGTTTAAATTTCTACGACACTCGGGTTCATTTCGGAAAAGGAAGGGACTCTGCTTGGTAATGCAATTGGGACAATGAGCAACAAAAGTTCATGCTAAGTTGCTGTAGTTATATTGACGAAAATGGAACTGTTTGAAAAGCTGAGGTCTGCCATACAGTTCTAAAACTTTACTTGCTTCCAGTCTTCCTTGTTGGTTGATTGAAGGTTTGAAGCCGTCGATCGAGGAGGTGGCGACAGTCACTCATTGTCGGCCGCCGCTGTTGCAGAAGCTGGGTGTTGGCGCGCCTTCTTCTCGACACGGTCACCAGACGAAACGGGCTCTTGATGCGCGCTAGTTAATGTTTCCCGTCCGCGACACCATGTCAGAAACTATCATCGCAAGTCGAGCGCAATTACATGCTGCCAAACCCCGAAAGCGCGGCAACTCGCGGGAGCGTCACACAACACAACTGCTCCACTCGCTACCCCAGCCAGACTCTCTCTCTCAGCCCGCGCTCCACGTGGCAGAGTTAACACTACCAAAGATCCTACACACTTTGATTCTTCACACGACCTATCGACGTAATCGTTCGATAGCAGTTTTCCCTAGGCAAGACCCAGCGTAAAAATACAAATAATATTTACGAAACAAACCAATTATACATCGACATAAATGCATAAATATACAATAGTAAAACAATTACAATATACAAAGAGACAGAAATGTCATATCTTGAGGTAACAAAGCAAGGAAAAAAAATAGTACAATAGATGGAAATAGGAGGATATGCATTTCCGGCGTTACATAGCGGCGTTCATAGCGACGCAATTTCCGTGTGAATTCGTCAATGTGTGGGAGTGAGGGATGAAGTAAAGAAGGATTAGTGGATCGGAAACTAGATTGTCGTATCCCAAAAGAAAATCCTGTCGTTTCCATAGAAACGTTACTCGATTTAGAAGGAAATGTCTTAGAACACATAGTACTTCATAGCGACGCAATTTCCGTGTGAATTCGTCAATGAGTGGGAGTGAGGGATGCAGTAAAGAAGGATTAGTGGATCGGAAATGAGATTGTCGTATCCCAAAAGAAAATCCTGTCGTTTCCATAGAAACGTCACTCGATTTAGAAGGAAATGTCTTAGAACACATAGTATTTCATAGCGACGCAATTTCCGTGTGAATTCGTCAATGTGTGGGAGTGAGGGATGCAGTAAAGAAGGATTAGTTAATCGGAAATGAGATTGACGTATCCCAAATGAAAATCCTGTCGTTTCCATAGAAACGTTACTCGATTTAGAAGGAAATGTCTTACAACACATAGTATTTCATAGCGACGCAATTTCTGTGTGAATTCGTCAATGAGTGGGAGTGAGGGATGCAGTAAAGAAGGATTAGTGGATCGGAAATGAGATTGTCGTATTCCAAAAGAAAATCCTGTCGTTTCCATAGAAACGTTACTCGATTTAGTAGGAAATGTCTTAGAACACATAATATTTCATAGCGACGCAATTTCCGTGTGAATTCGTCAATGTGTGGGAGTGAGGGATGCAGTAAAGAAGGATTAGTGGATCGGAAATGAGATTGTCGTATCCCAAAAGAAAATCCTGTCGTTTCCATAGAAACGTTACTCGATTTAGAAGGAAATGTCTTAGAACACATAGTATTTCATAGCGACGCAATTTCCGTGTGAATTCTTCAATGAGTGGGAGTGAGGGATGCAGTAAAGAAGGATTAGTGGATCGGAAATTAGATTGTCGTATCCCAAAAGAAAATCCTGTAGTTTCCATAGAAACGTTACTCCATTTAGAAGGAAATGTCTTAGAACACATAGTACTTCATAGCGACGCAATTTTCGTGTGAATTCGTCAATGAGTGGGAGTGAGGGATTAGTAAAGAAGGGTTAGTGGATCGGAAATGAGATTGTCGAATCCCAAAAGAAAATCCTGTCGTTTCCATAGAAACGTTACTCGATTTAGAAGGAAATGTCTTAGAACACATAGTATTTTGTAGCGACGCAATTTCCGTGTGAATTCGTCAATGTGCGGGAGGGAGGGATGCAGTAAAGAAGGATTAGTGGATCGGAAATGAGATTGTCGTATCCCAAAAGAAAATCCTGTCGTTTCCATAGAAACATAACTCGATTTAGCAGGAAATGTCTTAGAACACATAGTATTTCATAGCGACGCAATTTCCGTGTGAATTCGTCAATGAGTGGGAGTGAGGGATGCAGTAAAGAAGGATTAGTGGATCGGAAATGGGATTGTCGTATCCCAAAAGAAAATCCTGTCGTTTCCATAGAAACGTTACTCGATTTAGAAGGAAATGTCTTAGAACACATAGTATTTCATAGCGACGCAATTTCCGTGTGAATTCGTCAATGAGTGGGAGTGAGGAATGCGGTAAAGAAGGATTAGTGGATCGGAAATGAGATTGTCGTATCCCAAAAGAAAATCCTGTCGTTTCCATAGAAACGTTACTCGATTTAGAAGGAAATGTCTTAGAACACATAGTATTTCATAGCGACGCAATTTCCGTGTGAATTCGCAATGTGTGGGAGTGAGGGATGCAGTAAAGAATGATTAGTGGATCGGAAACTAGATTGTCGTATCCCAAAAGAAAATCCTGTCGTTTCCATAGAAACGTTACTCGATTTAGAAGGAAATGTCTTAGATCACATAGTATTTCATAGCGACGCAATTTCCGTGTGAATTCGTCAATGAGTGGGAATGAGGGATGCAGTAAAGAAGGATTAGTGGATCGGAAATGAGATTGTCGTATCCCAAAAGAAAATCCTGTCATTTCCACAGAAACGTTACTCGATTTAGAATTAAATGTCTTAGACCACATAGTATTTCATAGCGACGCAATTTCCGTGTGAATTCGTCAATGAGTGGGAGTGAGGGATGCAGTAAAGAAGGATTAGTGGATCGGAAATAAGATTGTCGTATCCCAAAAGAAAATCCTGTCGTTTCCATAGAAACGTTCCTCGATTTAGAAGGAAATGCCTTAGAACACATAGTATTTCATAGCGACGCAATTTCCGTGTGAATTCGTCAATGTGTGGGAGTGAGGGATGCAGTAAAGAAGGATTAGTGGATCGGAAATGAGATTGACGTATCCCAAATGAAAATCCTGTCGTTTCCATAGAAACGTTACTCGATTTAGAAGGAAATGTCTTAGAACACATAGTATTTCATAGCGACGTCATTTCCGTGTGAAGTCGTCAATGAGTGGGAGTGAGGGATGCAGTAAAGAAGGATTAGTGGATCGGAAATGAGATTGTCGTATCCCAAAAGAAAATCCTGTAGTTTCCATAGAAACGTTACTCGATTTAGAAGTAAATGTCTTAGAACACATAGTATTTCATAGCGACGCAATTTCCGTGTGAATTCGTCAACGAGTGGGAGTGAGGGAGGCAGTAAAGAGGAATTAGTGGATCGGAAATGGGGTTGTCGTATCCCAAAAGAAAATCCTGTCGTTTCCATAGAAGCGTTACTCGATTTAGGAGGAAATGTCTTAGAACACATAGTATTTCATAGCGACGCAATTTCCGTGTGAATTCGTCAATGTGTGGGAGTGAGGGATACAGTAAAGAAGGATTAGTGGATCGGAAACGAGATTGTCGTATCCCAAAAGAAAATCCTGCCGTTTCCATAGAAACGTTACTCGATTTAGAAGGAAATGTCTTAGAACACATGGTATTTCATAGCGACGCAATTTCTGTGTGAATTCGTCCTTGAGTGGGAGTGAGGGATGCAGTAAAGAAGGATTAGTGGATCGGAAATGGGGTTGTCGTATCCCAAAAGAAAATCCTGTCGTTTCCATAGAAACGTTACTCGATTTAGAAGGAAATGTCTTACAACACATAGTATTTCATAGCGACGCAATTTCCGTGTGAATTCGTCAATGAGTGGGAGTGAGGAATGCAGTAAAGAAGGATTAGTGGATCGGAAATGAGATTGTCGTATCCCAAAAGAAAATCCTGTCGTTTCCATAGAAACGTTACTCGATCTAGAAGGAAATGTCTTAGAACACATAGTATTTCATAGCGACGCAATTTCCGTGTGAATTCGCAATGTGTGGGAGTGAGGGATGCAGTAAAGAATGATTAGTGGATCGGAAACTAGATTGTCGTATCCCAAAAGAAAATCCTGTCGTTTCCATAGAAACGTTACTCGATTTAGAAGGAAATGTCTTAGAACACATAGTATTTCATAGCGACGCAATTTCCGTGTGAATTCGTCAATGAGTGGGAGTGAGGGATGCAGTAAAGAAGGATTAGTGGATCGGAAATAAGATTGTCGTATCCCAAAAGAAAATCCTGTCGTTTCCATAGAAACGTTCCTCGATTTAGAAGGAAATGCCTTAGAACACATAGTATTTCATAGCGACGCAATTTCCGTGTGAATTCGTCAATGTGTGGGAGTGAGGGATGCAGTAAAGAAGGATTAGTGGATCGGAAATGAGATTGACGTATCCCAAATGAAAATCCTGTCGTTTCCATAGAAACGTTACTCGATTTAGAAGGAAATGTCTTAGAACACATAGTATTTCATAGCGACGTCATTTCCGTGTGAAGTCGTCAATGAGTGGGAGTGAGGGATGCAGTAAAGAAGGATTGGTGGATCGGAAATGAGATTGTCGTATCCCAAAAGAAAATCCTGTAGTTTCCATAGAAACGTTACTCGATTTAGAAGTAAATGTCTTAGAACACATAGTATTTCATAGCGACGCAATTTCCGTGTGAATTCGTCAATGAGTGGGAGTGAGGGAGGCAGTAAAGAGGAATTAGTGGATCGGAAATGGGGTTGTCGTATCCCAAAAGAAAATCCTGTCGTTTCCATAGAAGCGTTACTCGATTTAGGAGGAAATGTCTTAGAACACATAGTATTTCATAGCGACGCAATTTCCGTGTGAATTCGTCAATGTGTGGGAGTGAGGGATGCAGTAAAGAAGGATTAGTGGATCGGAAACGAGATTGTCGTATCCCAAAAGAAAATCCTGCCGTTTCCATAGAAACGTTACTCGATTTAGAAGGAAATGTCTTAGAACACATGGTATTTCATAGCGACGCAATTTCTGTGTGAATTCGTCCTTGAGTGGGAGTGAGGGATGCAGTAAAGAAGGATTAGTGGATCGGAAATGAGATTGTCGTATCCCAAAAGAAAATCCTGTCGTTTCCATAGAAACGTTACTCGATTTAGAAGGAAATGTCTTAGAACACATAGTATTTCATAGCGACGCAATTTCCGTGTGAATTCGTCAATGAGTGGGAGTGAGGGATGCAGTAAAGAAGGATTAGTGGATTGGAAATGAGATTGTCGTATCCCAAAAGAAAATCCTGTCGTTTCCATAGAAACGTTACTCGATTTAGAAGGAAATGTCTTAGAACACATGGTATTTCATAGCGACGCAATTTCTGTGTGAATTCGTCCTTGAGTGGGAGTGAGGGATGCAGTAAAGAAGGATTAGTGGATCGGAAATGAGATTGTCGTATCCCAAAAGAAAATCCTGTCGTTTCCATAGAAACGTTACTCGATTTAGAAGGAAATGTCTTAGAACACATAGTATTTCATAGCGACGCAATTTCCGTGTGAATTCGTCAATGTGTGGGAGTGAGGGATGCAGTAAAGAAGGATTAGTGGATCGGAAATGAGATTGTCGTATCCCAAAAGAAAATCCTGTCGTTTCCATAGAAACGTTACTCGATTTAGAAGGAAATGTCTTAGAACACATAGTATTTCATAGCGACGTAATTTCCGTGTGAATTCGTCAATGAGTGGGAGTGAGGGATGCAGTAAAGAAGGATTAGTGGATCGGAAATAAGATTGTCGTATCCCAAAAGAAAATCCTGTCGTTTCCATAGAAGCGTTACTCGATTTAGAAGGAAATGTCTTAGAACACATAGTACTTCATAGCGACGCAATTTTCGTGTGAATTCGTCAAAGAGTGGGAATGAGGGATGCAGTAAAGAAGGATTAGTGGATCGGAAATGAGATTGTCGTATCCCAAAAGAAAATCGTGTCGTTTCCATAGAAACGTTACTCGATTTAGAAGGAAATGTCTTAGAACACATAGTATTTCATAGCGACGTCATTTCCGTGTGAAGTCGTCAATGAGTGGGAGTGAGGGATGCAGTAAAGAAGGATTAGTGGATCGGAAATGAGATTGTCGTATCCCAAAAGAAAATCCTGTAGTTTCCATAGAAACGTTACTCGATTTAGAAGGAAATGTCTTAGAACACATAGTATTTCATAGCGACGCAATTTCCGTGTGAATTCGTCAATGAGTGGGAGTGAGGGATGCAGTAAAGAGGAATTAGTGGATCGGAAATGGGGTTGTCGTATCCCAAAAGAAAATCCTATCGTTTCCATAGAAGCGTTACTCGATTTAGGAGGAAATGTCTTAGAACACATAGTATTTCATAGCGACGCAATTTCCGTGTGAATTCGTCAATGTGTGGGAGTGAGGGATGCAGTAAAGAAGGATCAGTGGATCGGAAACGAGATTGTCGTATCCCAAAAGAAAATCCTGCCGTTTCCATAGAAACGTTATTCGATTTAGAAGGAAATGTCTTAGAACACATAGTAATTCATAGCGACGCAATTTCCGTGTGAATTCGTCAATGAGTGGGAGTGAGGGATGCAGTAATGAATGATTAGTGGATCGGAAATGAGATTGTCGTATCCCAAAAGAAAATCCTGTCGTTTCCATATAAACGTTACTCGATTTAGAAGGAAATGTCTTAGAACACATAGTAATTCATAGCGACGCAATTTCCGTGTGAATTCGTCAATGAGTGGGAGTGAGGGATGCAGTAAAGAATGATTAGTGGATCGGAAATGAGATTGTCGTATCCCAAAAGAAAATCCTGTCGTTTCCATATAAACGTTACTCGATTTAGAAGGAAATGTCTTAGAACACATAGTATTTCATAGCGACGCAATTTCCGTGTGAATTCGTCAATGAGTGGGAGTGAGGGAGGCAGTAAAGAGGAATTAGTGGATCGGAAATGGGGTTGTCGTATCCCAAAAGAAAATCCTGTCGTTTCCATAGAAGCGTTACTCGATTTAGGAGGAAATGTCTTAGAACACATAGTATTTCATAGCGACGCAATTTCCGTGTGAATTCGTCAATGTGTGGGAGTGAGGGATGCAGTAAAGAAGGATTAGTGGATCGGAAACGAGATTGTCGTATCCCAAAAGAAAATCCTGCCGTTTCCATAGAAACGTTACTCGATTTAGAAGGAAATGTCTTAGAACACATGGTATTTCATAGCGACGCAATTTCTGTGTGAATTCGTCCTTGAGTGGGAGTGAGGGATGCAGTAAAGAAGGATTAGTGGATCGGAAATGAGATTGTCGTATCCCAAAAGAAAATCCTGTCGTTTCCATAGAAACGTTACTCGATTTAGAAGGAAATGTCTTAGAACACATAGTATTTCATAGCGACGCAATTTCCGTGTGAATTCGTCAATGAGTGGGAGTGAGGGATGCAGTAAAGAAGGATTAGTGGATTGGAAATGAGATTGTCGTATCCCAAAAGAAAATCATGTCGTTTCCATAGAAACGTTACTCGATTTAGAAGGAAATGTCTTAGAACACATGGTATTTCATAGCGACGCAATTTCTGTGTGAATTCGTCCTTGAGTGGGAGTGAGGGATGCAGTAAAGAAGGATTAGTGGATCGGAAATGAGATTGTCGTATCCCAAAAGAAAATCCTGTCGTTTCCATAGAAACGTTACTCGATTTAGAAGGAAATGTCTTAGAACACATAGTATTTCATAGCGACGCAATTTCCGTGTGAATTCGTCAATGAGTGGGAGTGAGGGATGCAGTAAAGAAGGATTAGTGGATTGGAAATGAGATTGTCGTATCCCAAAAGAAAATCCTGTCGTTTCCATAGAAACGTTACTCGATTTAGAAGGAAATGTCTTAGAACACATGGTATTTCATAGCGACGCAATTTCTGTGTGAATTCGTCCTTGAGTGGGAGTGAGGGATGCAGTAAAGAAGGATTAGTGGATCGGAAATGAGATTGTCGTATCCCAAAAGAAAATCCTGTCGTTTCCATAGAAACGTTACTCGATTTAGAAGGAAATGTCTTAGAACACATAGTATTTCATAGCGACGCAATTTCCGTGTGAATTCGTCGATGTGTGGGAGTGAGGGATGCAGTAAAGAAGGATTAGTGGATCGGAAATGAGATTGTCGTATCCCAAAAGAAAATCCTGTCGTTTCCATAGAAACGTTACTCGATTTAGAAGGAAATGTCTTAGAACACATAGTATTTCATAGCGACGTAATTTCCGTGTGAATTCGTCAATGAGTGGGAGTGAGGGATGCAGTAAAGAAGGATTAGTGGATCGGAAATAAGATTGTCGTATCCCAAAAGAAAATCCTGTCGTTTCCATAGAAGCGTTACTCGATTTAGAAGGAAATGTCTTAGAACACATAGTACTTCATAGCGACGCAATTTTCGTGTGAATTCGTCAATGAGTGGGAATGAGGGATGCAGTAAAGAAGGATTAGTGGATCAGAAATGAGATTGTCGTATCCCAAAAGAAAATCCTGTCGTTTCAATAGAAACGTTACTTGATTTAGAAGGAAATGTCTTAGAACACATAGTATTTCATAGCGACGTCATTTCCGTGTGAAGTCGTCAATGAGTGGGAGTGAGGGATGCAGTAAAGAAGGATTAGTGGATCGGAAATGAGATTGTCGTATCCCAAAAGAAAATCCTGTAGTTTCCATAGAAACGTTACTCGATTTAGAAGGAAATGTCTTAGAACACATAGTATTTCATAGCGACGCAATTTCCGTGTGAATTCGTCAATGAGTGGGAGTGAGGGATGCAGTAAAGAGGAATTAGTGGATCGGAAATGGGGTTGTCGTATCCCAAAAGAAAATCCTGTCGTTTCCATAGAAGCGTTACTCGATTTAGGAGGAAATGTCTTAGAACACATAGTATTTCATAGCGACGCAATTTCCGTGTGAATTCGTCAATGAGTGGGAGTGAGGGATGCAGTAAAGAAGGATTAGTGGATTGGAAATAAGATTGTCGTATCCCAAAAGAAAATCCTGTCGTTTCCATAGAAACGTTACTCGATTTAGAAGGAAATGTCTTAGAACACATAGTATTTCATAGCGACGCAATTTCTGTGTGAATTCGTCAATGTGCGGGAGGGAGGGATGCAGTAAAGAAGGAATAGTGGATCGGAAATGAGATTGTCGTATCCCAAAAGAAAATCCTGTCGTTTCCATAGAAACGTTACTCGATTTAGAAGGAAATGTCTTAGAACACATAGTATTTCATAACGACGCAATTTCCGTGTGAATTCGTCAATGTGTGGGAGTGAGGGATGCAGTAAAGAAGGATTAGTGGATCGGAAATGAGATTGTCGTATCCCAAAAGAAAATCCTGTCGTTTCCATAGAAACGTTACTCGATTTAGAAGGAAATGTCTTAGAACACATAGTATTTCATAGCGACGCAATTTCTGTGTGAATTCGTCAATGAGTGGGAGTGAGGGATGCAGTAAAGAAGGACTAGTGGATCGGTAATGAGATTGTCGTATCCCAAAAGAAAATCCTGTCGTTTCCATAGAAACGTTACTCGATTCAGTAGGAAATGTCTTAGAACACATAGTATTTCATAGCGACGCAATTTCCGTGTGAATTCGTCAATGTGTGGGAGTGAGGGATGCAGTAAAGAAGGATTAGTGGATCGGAAATGAGATTGTCGTATCCCAAAAGAAAATCCTGTCGTTTCCATAGAAACGTTACTCGATTTAGAAGGAAATGTCTTAGAACACATGGTATTTCATAGCGACGCAATTTCTGTGTGAATTCGTCCTTGAGTTGGAGTGAGGGATGCAGTAAAGAAGGATTAGTGGATCGGAAATGAGATTGTCGTATCCCAAAAGAAAATCCTGTCGTTTCCATAGAAACGTTACTCGATTTAGAAGGAAATGTCTTAGAACACATAGTATTTCATAGCGACGCAATTTCCGTGTGAATTCGTCAATGAGTGGGAGTGAGGGATGCAGTAAAGAAGGATAAGTGGATTGGAAATGAGATTGTCGTATCCCAAAAGAAAATCCTGTCGTTTCCATAGAAACGTTACTCGATTCAGTAGGAAATGTCTTAGAACACATAGTATTTCATAGCGACGCAATTTCCGTGTGAATTCGTCAATGTGTGGGAGTGAGGGATGCAGTAAAGAAGGATTAGTGGATCGGAAATGAGATTGTCGTATCCCAAAAGAAAATCCTGTCGTTTCCATAGAAACGTTACTTGATTTAGAAGGAAATGTCTTAGAACACATAGTATTTCATAGCGACGCAATTTCCGTGTGAATTCTTCAATGAGTGGGAGTGAGGGATGCAGTAAAGAAGGATTAGTGGATCGGAAATAAGATTGTCGTATCCCAAAAGAAAATCCTGTAGTTTCCATAGAAACGTTACTCGATTTAGAAGGAAATGTCTTAGAACACATAGTACTTCATAGCGACGCAATTTTCGTGTGAATTCGTCAATGAGTGGGAGTGAGGGATGCAGTAAAGAAGGGTTAGTGGATCGGAAATAAGATTGTCGTATCCCAAAAGAAAATCCTGTCGTTTCCATAGAAGCGTTACTCGATTTAGAAGGAAATGTCTTAGAACACATAGTACTTCATAGCGACGCAATTTTCGTGTGAATTCGTCAAAGAGTGGGAATGAGGGATGCAGTAAAGAAGGATTAGTGGATCGGAAATGAGATTGTCGTATCCCAAAAGAAAATCGTGTCGTTTCCATAGAAACGTTACTCGATTTAGAAGGAAATGTCTTAGAACACATAGTATTTCATAGCGACGTCATTTCCGTGTGAAGTCGTCAATGAGTGGGAGTGAGGGATGCAGTAAAGAAGGATTAGTGGATCGGAAATGAGATTGTCGTATCCCAAAAGAAAATCCTGTAGTTTCCATAGAAACGTTACTCGATTTAGAAGGAAATGTCTTAGAACACATAGTATTTCATAGCGACGCAATTTCCGTGTGAATTCGTCAATGAGTGGGAGTGAGGGATGCAGTAAAGAGGAATTAGTGGATCGGAAATGGGGTTGTCGTATCCCAAAAGAAAATCCTATCGTTTCCATAGAAGCGTTACTCGATTTAGGAGGAAATGTCTTAGAACACATAGTATTTCATAGCGACGCAATTTCCGTGTGAATTCGTCAATGTGTGGGAGTGAGGGATGCAGTAAAGAAGGATCAGTGGATCGGAAACGAGATTGTCGTATCCCAAAAGAAAATCCTGCCGTTTCCATAGAAACGTTATTCGATTTAGAAGGAAATGTCTTAGAACACATAGTAATTCATAGCGACGCAATTTCCGTGTGAATTCGTCAATGAGTGGGAGTGAGGGATGCAGTAATGAATGATTAGTGGATCGGAAATGAGATTGTCGTATCCCAAAAGAAAATCCTGTCGTTTCCATATAAACGTTACTCGATTTAGAAGGAAATGTCTTAGAACACATAGTAATTCATAGCGACGCAATTTCCGTGTGAATTCGTCAATGAGTGGGAGTGAGGGATGCAGTAAAGAATGATTAGTGGATCGGAAATGAGATTGTCGTATCCCAAAAGAAAATCCTGTCGTTTCCATATAAACGTTACTCGATTTAGAAGGAAATGTCTTAGAACACATAGTATTTCATAGCGACGCAATTTCCGTGTGAATTCGTCAATGAGTGGGAGTGAGGGAGGCAGTAAAGAGGAATTAGTGGATCGGAAATGGGGTTGTCGTATCCCAAAAGAAAATCCTGTCGTTTCCATAGAAGCGTTACTCGATTTAGGAGGAAATGTCTTAGAACACATAGTATTTCATAGCGACGCAATTTCCGTGTGAATTCGTCAATGTGTGGGAGTGAGGGATGCAGTAAAGAAGGATTAGTGGATCGGAAACGAGATTGTCGTATCCCAAAAGAAAATCCTGCCGTTTCCATAGAAACGTTACTCGATTTAGAAGGAAATGTCTTAGAACACATGGTATTTCATAGCGACGCAATTTCTGTGTGAATTCGTCCTTGAGTGGGAGTGAGGGATGCAGTAAAGAAGGATTAGTGGATCGGAAATGAGATTGTCGTATCCCAAAAGAAAATCCTGTCGTTTCCATAGAAACGTTACTCGATTTAGAAGGAAATGTCTTAGAACACATAGTATTTCATAGCGACGCAATTTCCGTGTGAATTCGTCAATGAGTGGGAGTGAGGGATGCAGTAAAGAAGGATTAGTGGATTGGAAATGAGATTGTCGTATCCCAAAAGAAAATCATGTCGTTTCCATAGAAACGTTACTCGATTTAGAAGGAAATGTCTTAGAACACATGGTATTTCATAGCGACGCAATTTCTGTGTGAATTCGTCCTTGAGTGGGAGTGAGGGATGCAGTAAAGAAGGATTAGTGGATCGGAAATGAGATTGTCGTATCCCAAAAGAAAATCCTGTCGTTTCCATAGAAACGTTACTCGATTTAGAAGGAAATGTCTTAGAACACATAGTATTTCATAGCGACGCAATTTCCGTGTGAATTCGTCAATGAGTGGGAGTGAGGGATGCAGTAAAGAAGGATTAGTGGATTGGAAATGAGATTGTCGTATCCCAAAAGAAAATCCTGTCGTTTCCATAGAAACGTTACTCGATTTAGAAGGAAATGTCTTAGAACACATGGTATTTCATAGCGACGCAATTTCTGTGTGAATTCGTCCTTGAGTGGGAGTGAGGGATGCAGTAAAGAAGGATTAGTGGATCGGAAATGAGATTGTCGTATCCCAAAAGAAAATCCTGTCGTTTCCATAGAAACGTTACTCGATTTAGAAGGAAATGTCTTAGAACACATAGTATTTCATAGCGACGCAATTTCCGTGTGAATTCGTCGATGTGTGGGAGTGAGGGATGCAGTAAAGAAGGATTAGTGGATCGCAAATGAGATTGTCGTATCCCAAAAGAAAATCCTGTCGTTTCCATAGAAACGTTACTCGATTTAGAAGGAAATGTCTTAGAACACATAGTATTTCATAGCGACGTAATTTCCGTGTGAATTCGTCAATGAGTGGGAGTGAGGGATGCAGTAAAGAAGGATTAGTGGATCGGAAATAAGATTGTCGTATCCCAAAAGAAAATCCTGTCGTTTCCATAGAAGCGTTACTCGATTTAGAAGGAAATGTCTTAGAACACATAGTACTTCATAGCGACGCAATTTTCGTGTGAATTCGTCAATGAGTGGGAATGAGGGATGCAGTAAAGAAGGATTAGTGGATCAGAAATGAGATTGTCGTATCCCAAAAGAAAATCCTGTCGTTTCAATAGAAACGTTACTTGATTTAGAAGGAAATGTCTTAGAACACATAGTATTTCATAGCGACGTCATTTCCGTGTGAAGTCGTCAATGAGTGGGAGTGAGGGATGCAGTAAAGAAGGATTAGTGGATCGGAAATGAGATTGTCGTATCCCAAAAGAAAATCCTGTAGTTTCCATAGAAACGTTACTCGATTTAGAAGGAAATGTCTTAGAACACATAGTATTTCATAGCGACGCAATTTCCGTGTGAATTCGTCAATGAGTGGGAGTGAGGGATGCAGTAAAGAGGAATTAGTGGATCGGAAATGGGGTTGTCGTACCCCAAAAGAAAATCCTGTCGTTTCCATAGAAGCGTTACTCGATTTAGGAGGAAATGTCTTAGAACACATAGTATTTCATAGCGACGCAATTTCCGTGTGAATTCGTCAATGTGTGGGAGTGAGGGATGCAGTAAAGAAGGATTAGTGGATCGGAAACGAGATTGTCGTATCCCAAAAGAAAATCCTGCCGTTTCCATAGAAACGTTATTCGATTTAGAAGGAAATGTCTTAGAACACATAGTAATTCATAGCGACGCAATTTCCGTGTGAATTCGTCAATGAGTGGGAGTGAGGGATGCAGTAAAGAATGATTAGTGGATCGGAAATGAGATTGTCGTATCCCAAAAGAAAATCCTGTCGTTTCCATATAAACGTTACTCGATTTAGAAGGAAATGTCTTAGAACACATAGTATTTCATAGCGACGCAATTTCCGTGTGAATTCGTCAATGAGTGGGAGTGAGGGATGCAGTAAAGAAGGATTAGTGGATTGGAAATAAGATTGTCGTATCCCAAAAGAAAATCCTGTCGTTTCCATAGAAACGTTACTCGATTTAGAAGGAAATGTCTTAGAACACATAGTATTTCATAGCGACGCAATTTCTGTGTGAATTCGTCAATGTGCGGGAGGGAGGGATGCAGTAAAGAAGGAATAGTGGATCGGAAATGAGATTGTCGTATCCCAAAAGAAAATCCTGTCGTTTCCATAGAAACGTTACTCGATTTAGAAGGAAATGTCTTAGAACACATAGTATTTCATAACGACGCAATTTCCGTGTGAATTCGTCAATGTGTGGGAGTGAGGGATGCAGTAAAGAAGGATTAGTGGATCGGAAATGAGATTGTCGTATCCCAAAAGAAAATCCTGTCGTTTCCATAGAAACGTTACTCGATTTAGAAGGAAATGTCTTAGAACACATAGTATTTCATAGCGACGCAATTTCTGTGTGAATTCGTCAATGAGTGGGAGTGAGGGATGCAGTAAAGAAGGATTAGTGGATCGGTAATGAGATTGTCGTATCCCAAAAGAAAATCCTGTCGTTTCCATAGAAACGTTACTCGATTCAGTAGGAAATGTCTTAGAACACATAGTATTTCATAGCGACGCAATTTCCGTGTGAATTCGTCAATGTGTGGGAGTGAGGGATGCAGTAAAGAAGGATTAGTGGATCGGAAATGAGATTGTCGTATCCCAAAAGAAAATCCTGTCGTTTCCATAGAAACGTTACTTGATTTAGAAGGAAATGTCTTAGAACACATAGTATTTCATAGCGACGCAATTTCCGTGTGAATTCTTCAATGAGTGGGAGTGAGGGATGCAGTAAAGAAGGATTAGTGGATCGGAAATAAGATTGTCGTATCCCAAAAGAAAATCCTGTAGTTTCCATAGAAACGTTACTCGATTTAGAAGGAAATGTCTTAGAACACATAGTACTTCATAGCGACGCAATTTTCGTGTGAATTCGTCAATGAGTGGGAGTGAGGGATGCAGTAAAGAAGGGTTAGTGGATCGGAAATGAGATTGTCGTATCCCCCAAGAAAATCCTGTCGTTTCCATAGAATCGTCACTCGATTTAGAAGGAAATGCCTTAGAACACATAGTAATTTGTAGCGACGCAATTTCCGTGTGAATTCGTCAATGTGCGGGAGGGAGGGATGCAGTAAAGAAGGATTAGTGGATCGGAAATGAGATTGTCGTATCCCAAAAGAAAATCCTGTCGTTTCCATAGAAACATTACTCGATTTAGAAGGAAATGTCTTAGAACACATAGTATTTCATAGCGACGCAATTTCCGTGTGAATTCGTCAATGAGTGGGAGTGAGGGATGCAGTAAAGAAGGATTAGTGGATCGGAAATAAGATTGTCGTATCCCAAAAGAAAATCCTGTCGTTTCCATAGAAACGTTACTCGATTTAGAAGGAAATGTCTTAGAACACAAAGTATTTCATAGCGACGCAATTTCCGTGTGAATTCGTCAATGAGTGGGAGTGAGGGATGCAGTAAAGAAGGATTAGTGGATCGGAAATGAGATTGTCGTATCCCCAAAATAAAATCCTGTCGTTTCCATAGAAACGTTACTCGATTTAGAAGGAAATGTCTTAGAACACATAGTATTTCATAGCGGCGCAATTTCCGTGTGAATTCGTCAATGTGTGGGAGTGAGGGATGAAGTAAAGAATGATTAGTGGATCGGAAACTAGATTGTCGTATCCCAAAAGAAAATCCTGTCGTTTCCATAGAAACGTTACTCGATTTAGAAGGAAATGTCTTAGAACACATAGTATTTCATAGCGACGCAATTTCCGTGTGAATTCGTCAATGAGTGGGAATGAGGGATGCAGTAAAGAAGGATTAGTGGATCGGAAATGAGATTGTCGTATCCCAAAAGAAAATCCTGTCATTTCCATAGAAACGTTACTCGATTTAGAAGGAAATGTCTTAGACCACATAGTATTTCATAGCGACGCAATTTCCGTGTGAATTCGTCAATGAGTGGGAGTGAGGGATGCAGTAAAGAAGGATTAGTGGATCGGAAATGAGATTGTCGTATCCCAAAAGAAAATCCTGTCGTTTCCATAGAAACGTTACTCGATTTAGAAGGAAATGCCTTAGAACACATAGTATTTCATAGCGACGCAATTTCCGTGTGAATTCGTCAATGTGTGGGAGTGAGGGATGCAGTAAAGAAGGATTAGTGGATCGGAAATGAGATTGACGGATCCCAATTGAAAATCCTGTCGTTTCCATAGAAACGTTACTCGATTTAGAAGGAAATGTCTTAGAACACATAGTATTTCATAGCGACGTCATTTCCGTGTGAAGTCGTCAATGAGTGGGAGTGAGGGATGCAGTAAAGAAGGATTAGTGGATCGGAAATGACATTGTCGTATCCCAAAAGAAAATCCTGTAGTTTTAATTGAAACGTTACTCGATTTAGAAGGAAATGTCTTAGAACACATAGTATTTCATAGCGACGCAATTTCCGTGTGAATTCGTCAATGAGTGGGAGTGAGGGAGGCAGTAAAGAGGAATTAGTGGATCGGAAATGGGGTTGTCGTATCCCAAAAGAAAATCCTGTCGTTTCCATAGAAGCGTTACTCGATTTAGGATGAAATGTCTTAGAACACATTGTATTTCATAGCGACGCAATTTCCGTGTGAATTCGTCAATGTGTGGGAGTGAGGGATGCAGTAAAGAAGGATTAGTGGATCGGAAACGAGATTGTCGTATCCCAAAAGAAAATCCTGTCGTTTCCATAGAAACGTTACTCGATTTAGAAGGAAATGTCTTAGAACACATAGTATTTCATAGCGACGCAATTTCCGTGTGAATTCGTCAATGTGTGGGAGTGAGGGATGCAGTAAAGAAGGATTAGTGGATCGGAAATGAGATTGTCGTATCCCAAAGAAATTCCTGTCGTTTCCATAGAAACGTTACTCGATTTAGAAGGAAATGTCTTAGAACACATAGTATTTCATAGCGACGCAATTTCCGTGTGAATTCGTCAATGAGTGGGAGTGAGGGATGCAGTAAAGAAGGATTAGTGGTTCGGAAATAAGATTGTCGTATCCCAAAAGAAAATCCTGTCGTTTCCATAGAAGCGTTACTTGATTTAGAAGGAAATGTCTTAGAACACATAGTACTTCATAGCGACGCAATTTTCGTGTGAATTCGTCAATGAGTGGGAGTGAGGGATGCAGTAAAGAAGGATTAGTGGATTGGAAATGAGATTGTCGTATCCCAAAAGAAAATTCTGACGTTTCCATAGAAACGTTACTCGATTTAGAAGGAAATGTCTTAGAACACATAGTATTTCATAGCGACGCAATTTCCGTGTGAATTCGTCAATGTGTGGGAGTGAGGGATGCAGTAAAGAAGGATTAGTGGATCGGAAACGAGATTGTCGTATCCCAAAAGAAAATCCTGCCGTTTCCATAGAAACGTTATTCGATTTAGAAGGAAATGTCTTAGAACACATTCTAATTCATAGCGACGCAATTTCCGTGTGAATTCGTCAATGAGTGGGAGTGAGGGATGCAGTAAAGAATGATTAGTGGATCGGTAATGAGATTGTCGTATCCCTAAAGAAAATCCTGTCGTTTCCATATAAACGTTACTCGATTTAGAAGGAAATGTCTTAGAACACATAGTATTTCATAGCGACGCAATTTCCGTGTGAATTCGTCAATGAGTGGGAGTGAGGGATGCAGTAAAGAAGGATTAGTGGATTGGAAATGAGATTGTCGTATCCCAAAAGAAAATCCTGTCGTTTCCATAGAAACGTTACTCGATTTAGAAGGAAATGTCTTAGAACACATAGTATTTCATAGCGACGCAATTTCTGTGTGAATTCGTCAATGAGTGGGAGTGAGGGATGCAGTAAAGAAGGATTAGTGGATCGGAAATGAGATTGTCGTATCCCAAAAGAAAATCCTGTCGTTTCCATAGAAACGTTACTCGATTTAGAAGGAAATGCCTTAGAACACATAGTATTTCATAGCGACGCAATTTCCGTGTGAATTCGTCAATGTGTGGGAGTGAAGGATGCAGTAAAGAAGGATTAGTGGATCGGAAATGAGATTGTCGTATCCCAAAAGAAAATCCTGTCGTTTCCATAGAAACGTTACTCGATTTAGAAGGAAATGTCTTAGAACACATAGTATTTCATAGCGACGCAATTTCCGTGTGAATTCGTCAATGAGTGGGAGTGAGGGAGGCAGTAAAGAGGAATTAGTGGATCGGAAATGGGGTTGTCGTATCCCAAAAGAAAATCCTGTCGTTTCCATAGAAGCGTTACTCGATTTAGGATGAAATGTCTTAGAACACATAGTATTTCATAGCGACGCAATTTCCGTGTGAATTCGTCAATGTGTGGGAGTGAGGGATGCAGTAAAGAAGGATTAGTGGATCGGAAACGAGATTGTCGTATCCCAAAAGAAAATCCTGTCGTTTCCATAGAAACGTTACTCGATTTAGAAGGAAATGTCTTAGAACACATAGTATTTCATAGCGACGCAATTTCCGTGTGAATTCGTCAATGAGTGGGAGTGAGGGATGCAGTAAAGAAGGATTAGTGGATCGGAAATGAGATTGTCGTATCCCAAAGAAAATCCTGTCGTTTCCATAGAAACGTTACTCGATTTAGAAGGAAATGTCTTAGAACACATAGTATTTCATAGCGACGTAATTTCCGTGTGAATTCGTCAATGAGTGGGAGTGAGGGATGCAGTAAAGAAGGATTAGTGGTTCGGAAATAAGATTGTCGTATCCCAAAAGAAAATCCTGTCGTTTCCATAGAAGCGTTACTCGATTTAGAAGGAAATGTCTTAGAACACATAGTACTTCATAGCGACGCAATTTTCGTGTGAATTCGTCAATGAGTGGGAATGAGGGATGCAGTAAAGAAGGATTAGTGGATCGGAAATGAGATTGTCGTATCCCAAAAGAAAATCCTGTCGTTTCCATAGAAACGTTACTCGATTTAGAAGGAAATGTCTTAGATCACATAGTATTTCATAGCGACGTCATTTCCGTGTGAAGTCGTCAATGAGTGGGAGTGAGGGATGCAGTAAAGAAGGATTAGTGGATCGGAAATGAGATTGTCGTATCCCAAAAGAAAATCCTGTAGTTTCCATAGAAACGTTACTCGATTTAGAAGGAAATGTCTTAGAACACATAGTATTTCATAGCGACGCAATTTCCGTGTGAATTCGTCAATGAGTGGGAGTGAGGGATGCAGTAAAGAGGAATTAGTGGATCGGAAATGGGGTTGTCGTATCCCAAAAGAAAATCCTGTCGTTTCCATAGAAGCGTTACTCGATTTAGGAGGAAATGTCTTAGAACACATAGTATTTCATAGCGACGCAATTTCCGTGTGAATTCGTCAATGAGTGGGAGTGAGGGATGCAGTAAAGAAGGATTAGTGGATTGGAAATGAGATTGTCGTATCCCAAAAGAAAATTCTGTCGTTTCCATAGAAACGTTACTCGATTTAGAAGGAAATGTCTTAGAACACATAGTATTTCATAGCGACGCAATTTCCGTGTGAATTCGTCAATGTGTGGGAGTGAGGGATGCAGTAAAGAAGGATTAGTGGATCGGAAACGAGATTGTCGTATCCCAAAAGAAAATCCTGCCGTTTCCATAGAAACGTTATTCGATTTAGAAGGAAATGTCTTAGAACACATTCTAATTCATAGCGACGCAATTTCCGTGTGAATTCGTCAATGAGTGGGAGTGAGGGATGCAGTAAAGAATGATTAGTGGATCGGAAATGAGATTGTCGTATCCCTAAAGAAAATCCTGTCGTTTCCATATAAACGTTACTCGATTTAGAAGGAAATGTCTTAGAACACATAGTATTTCATAGCGACGCAATTTCCGTGTGAATTCGTCAATGAGTGGGAGTGAGGGATGCAGTAAAGAAGGATTAGTGGATTGGAAATGAGATTGTCGTATCCCAAAAGAAAATCCTGTCGTTTCCATAGAAACGTTACTCGATTTAGAAGGAAATGTCTTAGAACACATAGTATTTCATAGCGACGCAATTTCTGTGTGAATTCGTCAATGAGTGGGAGTGAGGGATGCAGTAAAGAAGGATTAGTGGATCGGAAATGAGATTGTCGTATCCCAAAAGAAAATCCTGTCGTTTCCATAGAAACGTTACTCGATTTAGAAGGAAATGTCTTAGAACACATAGTATTTCATAGCGACGCAATTTCCGTGTGAATTCGTCAATGTGTGGGAGTGAAGGATGCAGTAAAGAAGGATTAGTGGATCGGAAATGAGATTGTCGTATCCCAAAAGAAAATCCTGTCGTTTCCATAGAAACGTTACTCGATTTAGAAGGAAATGTCTTAGAACACATAGTATTTCATAGCGACGTAATTTCCGTGTGAATTCGTCAATGAGTGGGAGTGAGGGATGCAGTAAAGAAGGATTAGTGGATCGGAAATAAGATTGTCGTATCCCAAAAGAAAATCCTGTCGTTTCCATAGAAGCGTTACTCGATTTAGAAGGAAATGTCTTAGAACACATAGTACTTCATAGCGACGCAATTTTCGTGTGAATTCGTCAATGAGTGGGAGTGAGGGATGCAGTAAAGAAGGATTAGTGGATCGGAAATGAGATTGTCGTATCCCAAAAGAAAATCCTTTCGTTTCCATAGAAACGTTACTCGATTTAGAAGGAAATGTCTTAGAACACATAGTATTTCATAGCGACGCAATTTCCGTGTGAATTCGTCAATGTGTGGGAGTGAGGGATGCAGTAAAGAAGGATTAGTGGATCGGAAATGAGATTGTCGTATGCCAAAAGAAAATCCTGTCGTTTCCATAGAAACGTTACTCGATTTAGAAGGAAATGTCTTAGAACACATAGTATTTCATAGCGACGTAATTTCAGTGTGAATTCGTCAATGAGTGGGAGTGAGGGATGCAGTAAAGAAGGATTAGTGGATCGGAAATGAGATTGTCGTATCCCAGAAGAATATCCTGTCGTTTCCATAGAAACGTTACTCGATTTAGAATCAAATATCTTAGAACACATAGTATTTCATAGTGACGCAATTTCCGTTTGATATTCGTCAATGTGTGGGAGTGAGGGATGCAGTAAAGAGGGATTAGTGGATCGGAAATGTGATTGTCGTATCCCAAAAGAAAATCCTGTCGTTTCCGTAGAGACGTTACTCGATTTAGAAGGAAATGTCTTGGAACACATAGTATTTCATAGCGACGCAATTTCCGTGTGAATTCGTCAAAGTGTGGGAGTGAGGGATGCAGTAAAGAAGGATTAGTGGATCGGAAATGAGATTGTCGTATCCCAAAAGAAAATCCTGTCGTTTCCATAGAAACGTTACTCGATTTAGAAGGAAATGTCTTAGAACTCATAGTATTTCATAGCGACGCAATTTCCGTGTGAATTCGTCAATGAGTGGGAGTGAGGGATGCAGTAAACCAGGATTAGTGGATCGGAAATGAGATTGTCGTATCCCAAAAGAAAATCCTGTCGTTTCCGTAGAAACGTTACACGATTTAGAAGGAAATGTCTTAGAACACATAGTATTTCATAGCGACGCAATTTCCGTGTGAATTCGTCAATGTGTGGGAGTGAGGGATGCAGTAAAGAAGGATTAGTGGATCGGAAATGAGATTGTCGTATCCCAAAAGAAAATCCTGTCGTTTCCATAGAAACGTTACTCGATTTAGAAGGAAATGTCTTAAAACACATAGTATTTCATAGCGACGCAATTTCCGTGTGAATTCGTCAATGAGTGGGAGTGAGGGATGCAGTAAAGAAGGATTAGTGGATCGGAAATAAGATTGTCGTATCCCAAAAGAAAATTCTGTCGTTTCCATAGAAACGTTACTCGATTTAGAAGGAAATGTCTTAGAACACATAGTATTTCATAGCGATGCAATTTCCGTGTGAATTCGTCAATGAGTGGGAGTGAGGGATGCAGTAAAGAAGGATTAGTGGATCGGAAATGAGATTGTCGTATCCCAAAAGAAAATCCTGTCGTTTCCATAGAAACGATACTCCATTTAGAAGGAATTATCTTAGAACACATAGTATTTCATAGTGACGCAATTTCCGTGTGAATTCGTCAATGTGGGGAAGTGAGGGATGCAGTAAAGAAGGATTAGTGGATCGGAAATGTGATTGTCGTATCCCAAAAGAAAATCCTGTCGTTTCCATAGAAACGTTACTCGATTTAGAAGGAAATGTCTTAGAGCACATAGTAATTCATAGCGACGCAATTTCCGTGTGAATTCGTCAATACGTGGAAGTGAGGGATGCAGTAAAGAAGGATTAAAGGATCGGAAATGAGAATGTCGTATCCCAAAAGAAAATCCTGTCGTTTCCATAGTAACGTTACTCGATTTAGAAGTAAATGTCTTAGAACACATAGTATTTCATTGCGACGCAATTTCCGTGTGAATTCGTCAATGTGTGGGAGTGAGGGATGCAGTAAAGAAGGATTAGTGGATCGAAAATGAGATTGTCGTATCCCAAAAGAAAATCCTGTCGTTTCCATAGAAACGTTTCTCGATGTAGAAGGAAATGTCTTAGAACGCATAGTATTTCATAGCGACGCAATTTCCGTGTGAATTCGTCAATGTGTGGGAGTGAGGGATGCAGTAAAGAAGGATTAGTGGATCGGAAATGAGATTATCGTATCCCAAAATAAAATATGGTCGTTTCCATAGAAACGTTACTCGATTTAGAAGGAAATGTCTTAGAACTCATAGTATTTCATAGCGACGCAATTTCCGTGTGATTTTGTCAATGAGTGGGAGTGAGGGATGCAGTAAAGAAGGATTAGTGGATTGGAAATGCGATTGTCATATCCCAAAAGAAAATCTTGTTGTTTCCATAGAAACGTTACTCGATTTAGAAGGAAATGTCTTAGAACACATAGTATTTCATAGCGACGCAATTTCCGTGTGACTTCGTCAATGTGTGGGAGTGAGGGATGCAGTAAAGAAGGATTAGTGGATTGGAAATGAGATTGTCGTATCCCAAAAGAAAATTCTGTCGTTTCCATAGAAACGTTACTCGATTTAGAAGGAAATGTCTTAGAACACATAGTATTTCATAGCGACGCAATTTCCGTGTGAATTCGTCAATGTGTGGGAGTGAGGGATGCAGTAAAGAAGGATTAGTGGATCGGAAACGAGATTGTCGTATCCCAAAAGAAAATCCTGCCGTTTCCATAGAAACGTTATTCGATTTAGAAGGAAATGTCTTAGAACACATTCTAATTCATAGCGACGCAATTTCCGTGTGAATTCGTCAATGAGTGGGAGTGAGGGATGCAGTAAAGAATGATTAGTGGATCGGAAATGAGATTGTCGTATCCCTAAAGAAAATCCTGTCGTTTCCATATAAACGTTACTCGATTTAGAAGGAAATGTCTTAGAACACATAGTATTTCATAGCGACGCAATTTCCGTGTGAATTCGTCAATGAGTGGGAGTGAGGGATGCAGTAAAGAAGGATTAGTGGATTGGAAATGAGATTGTCGTATCCCAAAAGAAAATCCTGTCGTTTCCATAGAAACGTTACTCGATTTAGAAGGAAATGTCTTAGAACACATAGTATTTCATAGCGACGCAATTTCTGTGTGAATTCGTCAATGAGTGGGAGTGAGGGATGCAGTAAAGAAGGATTAGTGGATCGGAAATGAGATTGTCGTATCCCAAAAGAAAATCCTGTCGTTTCCATAGAAACGTTACTCGATTTAGAAGGAAATGTCTTAGAACACATAGTATTTCATAGCGACGCAATTTCCGTGTGAATTCGTCAATGTGTGGGAGTGAAGGATGCAGTAAAGAAGGATTAGTGGATCGGAAATGAGATTGTCGTATCCCAAAAGAAAATCCTGTCGTTTCCATAGAAACGTTACTCGATTTAGAAGGAAATGTCTTAGAACACATAGTATTTCATAGCGACGTAATTTCCGTGTGAATTCGTCAATGAGTGGGAGTGAGGGATGCAGTAAAGAAGGATTAGTGGATCGGAAATAAGATTGTCGTATCCCAAAAGAAAATCCTGTCGTTTCCATAGAAGCGTTACTCGATTTAGAAGGAAATGTCTTAGAACACATAGTACTTCATAGCGACGCAATTTTCGTGTGAATTCGTCAATGAGTGGGAGTGAGGGATGCAGTAAAGAAGGATTAGTGGATCGGAAATGAGATTGTCGTATCCCAAAAGAAAATCCTTTCGTTTCCATAGAAACGTTACTCGATTTAGAAGGAAATGTCTTAGAACACATAGTATTTCATAGCGACGCAATTTCCGTGTGAATTCGTCATTGTGTGGGAGTGAGGGATGCAGTAAAGAAGGATTAGTGGATCGGAAATGAGATTGTCGTATGCCAAAAGAAAATCCTGTCGTTTCCATAGAAACGTTACTCGATTTAGAAGGAAATGTCTTAGAACACATAGTATTTCATAGCGACGTAATTTCAGTGTGAATTCGTCAATGAGTGGGAGTGAGGGATGCAGTAAAGAAGGATTAGTGGATCGGAAATGAGATTGTCGTATCCCAGAAGAATATCCTGTCGTTTCCATAGAAACGTTACTCGATTTAGAATCAAATATCTTAGAACACATAGTATTTCATAGTGACGCAATTTCCGTTTGATATTCGTCAAAGTGTGGGAGTGAGGGATGCAGTAAAGAGGGATTAGTGGATCGGAAATGTGATTGTCGTATCCCAAAAGAAAATCCTGTCGTTTCCGTAGAGACGTTACTCGATTTAGAAGGAAATGTCTTGGAACACATAGTATTTCATAGCGACGCAATTTCCGTGTGAATTCGTCAAAGTGTGGGAGTGAGGGATGCAGTAAAGAAGGATTAGTGGATCGGAAATGAGATTGTCGTATCCCAAAAGAAAATCCTGTCGTTTCCATAGAAACGTTACTCGATTTAGAAGGAAATGTCTTAGAACTCATAGTATTTCATAGCGACGCAATTTCCGTGTGAATTCGTCAATGAGTGGGAGTGAGGGATGCAGTAAACCAGGATTAGTGGATCGGAAATGAGATTGTCGTATCCCAAAAGAAAATCCTGTCGTTTCCGTAGAAACGTTACACGATTTAGAAGGAAATGTCTTAGAACACATAGTATTTCATAGCGACGCAATTTCCGTGTGAATTCGTCAATGTGTGGGAGTGAGGGATGCAGTAAAGAAGGATTAGTGGATCGGAAATGAGATTGTCGTATCCCAAAAGAAAATCCTGTCGTTTCCATAGAAACGTTACTCGATTTAGAAGGAAATGTCTTAAAACACATAGTATTTCATAGCGACGCAATTTCCGTGTGAATTCGTCAATGAGTGGGAGTGAGGGATGCAGTAAAGAAGGATTAGTGGATCGGAAATAAGATTGTCGTATCCCAAAAGAAAATTCTGTCGTTTCCATAGAAACGTTACTCGATTTAGAAGGAAATGTCTTAGAACACATAGTATTTCATAGCGATGCAATTTCCGTGTGAATTCGTCAATGAGTGGGAGTGAGGGATGCAGTAAAGAAGGATTAGTGGATCGGAAATGAGATTGTCGTATCCCAAAAGAAAATCCTGTCGTTTCCATAGAAACGATACTCCATTTAGAAGGAATTATCTTAGAACACATAGTATTTCATAGTGACGCAATTTCCGTGTGAATTCGTCAATGTGGGGAAGTGAGGGATGCAGTAAAGAAGGATTAGTGGATCGGAAATGTGATTGTCGTATCCCAAAAGAAAATCCTGTCGTTTCCATAGAAACGTTACTCGATTTAGAAGGAAATGTCTTAGAGCACATAGTAATTCATAGCGACGCAATTTCCGTGTGAATTCGTCAATACGTGGAAGTGAGGGATGCAGTAAAGAAGGATTAAAGGATTGGAAATGAGAATGTCGTATCCCAAAAGAAAATCCTGTCGTTTCCATAGTAACGTTACTCGATTTAGAAGTAAATGTCTTAGAACACATAGTATTTCATTGCGACGCAATTTCCGTGTGAATTCGTCAATGTGTGGGAGTGAGGGATGCAGTAAAGAAGGATTAGTGGATCGAAAATGAGATTGTCGTATCCCAAAAGAAAATCCTGTCGTTTCCATAGAAACGTTTCTCGATGTAGAAGGAAATGTCTTAGAACGCATAGTATTTCATAGCGACGCAATTTCCGTGTGAATTCGTCAATGTGTGGGAGTGAGGGATGCAGTAAAGAAGGATTAGTGGATCGGAAATGAGATTATCGTATCCCAAAATAAAATATGGTCGTTTCCATAGAAACGTTACTCGATTTAGAAGGAAATGTCTTAGAACTCATAGTATTTCATAGCGACGCAATTTCCGTGTGATTTTGTCAATGAGTGGGAGTGAGGGATGCAATAAAGAAGGATTAGTGGATTGGAAATGCGATTGTCATATCCCAAAAGAAAATCTTGTTGTTTCCATAGAAACGTTACTCGATTTAGAAGGAAATGTCTTAGAACACATAGTATTTCATAGCGACGCAATTTCCGTGTGACTTCGTCAATGTGTGGGAGTGAGGGATGCAGTAAAGAAGGATTAGTGGATCGGAAATGTGATTGTCGTATCCCAAAAGAAAATCCGGTCGTTTCCATAGAAACGTTACTCGATTTAGAAGGAAATGTCTTAGTACACATAGTATTTCATAGCGACGTAATTTCCGTGTGAATTCGTCAATGAGTGGGAGTGAGGGATGCAGTAAAGAAGGATTAGTGGATCGGAAATGAGATTGTCGTATCCCAGAAGAATATCCTGTCGTTTCCATAGAAACGTTACTCGATTTAGAATCAAATATCTTAGAACACATAGTATTTCATAGTGACGCAATTTCCGTTTGATATTCGTCAATGTGTGGGAGTGAGGGATGCAGTAAAGAGGGATTAGTGGATCTGAAATGTGATTGTCGTATCCCAAAAGAAAATCCTGTCGTTTCCGTAGAGACGTTACTCGATTTAGAAGGAAATGTCTTGGAACACATAGTATTTCATAGCGACGCAATTTCCGTGTGAATTCGTCAAAGTGTGGGAGTGAGGGATGCAGTAAAGAAGGATTAGTGGATCGGAAATGAGATTATCGTATCCCAAAAGAAAATCCTGTCGTTTCCATAGTAACGTTACTCGATTTAGAAGGAAATGTCTTAGAACTCATAGTATTTCATAGCGACGCAATTTCCGTGTGAATTCGTCAATGAGTGGGAGTGAGGGATGCAGTAAACCAGGATTAGTGGATCGGAAATGAGATTGTCGTATCCCAAAAGAAAATCCTGTCGTTTCCGTAGAAACGTTACACGATTTAGAAGGAAATGTCTTAGAACACATAGTATTTCATAGCGACGCAATTTCCGTGTGAATTCGTCAATGTGTGGGAGTGAGGGATGCAGTAAAGAAGGATTAGTGGATCGGAAATGAGATTGTCGTATCCCAAAAGAAAATCCTGTCGTTTCCATAGAAACGTTACTCGATTTAGAAGGAAATGTCTTAAAACACATAGTATTTCATAGGGACGCAATTTCCGTGTGAATTCGTCAATGAGTGGGAGTGAGGGATGCAGTAAAGAAGGATTAGTGGATCGGAAATGAGATTGTCGTATCCCAAAAGAAAATCCTGTCGTTTCCGTAGAAACGTTACTCGATTTAGAAGGAAATGTCTTAGAACACATAGTATTTCATAGCGACGCAATTTCCGTGTGTATTCGTCAATGAGTGGGAGTGAGGGATGCAGTGAAGAAGGATTAGTGGATCGCAAATGAGATTGTCGTATCCCAAAAGAAAATCCTGTTGTTTCCATAGAAACGTTACTCGATTTAGAAGGAAATGTCTTCGAACACGTAGTATTTCATAGCGACGCAATTTCCGTGCGAATTCGTCAATGAGTGGGAGTGAGGGATGCAGTAAAGAAGGATTAGTGGATCGGAAATGAGATTGTCGTATCCCAAAAGAAAATCCTGTCGTTTCCATAGAAACGTTACTCGATTTAGAAGGAAATGTCTTAGAACACATAGTATTTCATAGCGATGCAATTTCCGTGTGAATTCGTCAATGAGTGGGAGTGAGGGATGCAGTAAAGAAGGATTAGTGGATCGGAAATGAGATTGTCGTATCCCAAAAGAAAATCCTGTCGTTCCATAGAAACGATACTCCATTTAGAAGGAATTATCTTAGAACACATAGTATTTCATAGTGACGCAATTTCCGTGTGAATTCGTCAATGTGGGGAAGTGAGGGATGCAGTAAAGAAGGATTAGTGGATCGGAAATGTGATTGTCGTATCCCAAAAGACAATCCTGTCGTTTCCATAGAAACGTTACTCGATTTAGAAGGAAATGTCTTAGAGCACATAGTATTTCATAGCGACGCAATTTCCGTGTGAATTCGTCAATGTGTGGAAGTGAGGGATGCAGTAAAGAAGGATTAAAGGATCGGAAATGAGAATGTCGTATCCCAAAAGAAAATCCTGTCGTTTCCATAGTAACGTTACTCGATTTAGAAGGAAATGTCTTAGAACACATAGTATTTCATTGCGACGCAATTTCCGTGTGAATTCGTCAATGTGTGGGAGTGAGGGATGCAGTAAAGAAGGATTAGTGGATCGAAAATGAGATTGTCGTATCCCAAAAGAAAATCCTGTCGTTTCCATAGAAACGTTTCTCGATGTAGAAGGAAATGTCTTAGAACGCATAGTATTTCATAGCGACGCAATTTCCGTGTGAATTCGTCAATGTGTGGGAGTGAGGGATGCAGTAAAGATGGATTAGTGGATCGGAAATGAGATTATCGTATCCCAAATTAAAATATGGTCGTTTCCATAGAAACGTTACTCGATTTAGAAGGAAATGTCTTAGAACTCATAGTATTTCATAGCGACGCAATTTCCGTGTGATTTTGTCAATGAGTGGGAGTGAGGGATGCAATAAAGAAGGATTAGTGGATTGGAAGAGAGATTGTCATATCCCAAAAGAAAATCTTGTTGTTTCCATAGAAACGTTACTCGATTTAGAAGGAAATGTCTTAGAACACATAGTATTTCATAGCGACGCAATTTCCGTGTGACTTCGTCAGTGTGTGGGAGTGAGGTATGCAGTAAAGAAGGATTAGTGGATCGGAAATGTGATTGTCGTATCCCAAAAGAAAATCCGGTCGTTTCCATAGAAACGTTACTCGATTTAGAAGGAAATGTCTTAGTACACATAGTATTTCATAGCGACGTAATTTCCGTGTGAATTCGTCAATGAGTGGGAGTGAGGGATGCAGTAAAGAAGGATTAGTGGATCGGAAATGAGATTGTCGTATCCCAGAAGAAAATCCTGTCGTTTCCATAGAAACGTTACTCGATTTAGAAGGAAATGTCTTAGAACTCATAGTATTTCATAGCGACGCAATTTCCGTGTGAATTCGTCAATGAGTGGGAGTGAGGGATGCAGTGAACCAGGATTAGTGGATCGGAAATGAGTTTGTCGTATCCCAAAAGAAAATCCTGTCGTTTCCGTAGAAACGTTACACGATTTAGAAGGAAATGTCTTAGAACACATAGTATTTCATAGCGACGCAATTTCCGTGTGAATTCGTCAATGTGTGGGAGTGAGGGATGCAGTAAAGAAGGATTAGTGGATCGGAAATGAGATTTTCGTATCCCAAAAGAAAATCCTGTCGTTTCCATAGAAACGTTACTCGATTTATAAGGAAATGTCTTAGAACACATAGTATTTCATAGCGATGCAATTTCCGTGTGAATTCGTCAATGAGTGGGAGTGAGGGATGCAGTAAAGAAGGATTAGTGGATCGGAAATGAGATTGTCGTATCCCAAAAGAAAATCCTGTCGTTTCCATAGAAACGATACTCCATTTAGAAGGAATTATCTTAGAACACATAGTATTTCATAGTGACGCAGTTTCCGTGTGAATTCGTCAATGTGGGGAAGTGAGGGATGCAGTAAAGAAGGATTAGTGGATCGGAAATGTGATTGTCGTATCCCAAAAGAAAATCCTGTCGTTTCCATAGAAACGTTACTCGATTTAGAAGGAAATGTCTTAGAGCACATAGTAATTCATAGCGACGCAATTTCCGTGTGAATTCGTCAATACGTGGAAGTGAGGGATGCAGTAAAGAAGGATTAAAGGATCGGAAATGAGAATGTCGTATCCCAAAAGAAAATCCTGTCGTTTCCATAGTAACGTTACTCGATTTAGAAGTAAATGTCTTAGAACACATAGTAGTTCTTGCGACGCAATTTCCGTGTGAATTCGTCAATGTGTGGGAGTGAGGGATGCAGTAAAGAAGGATTAGTGGATCGAAAATGAGATTGTCGTATCCCAAAAGAAAATCCTGTCGTTTCCATAGAAACGTTTCTCGATGTAGAAGGAAATGTCTTAGAACGCATAGTATTTCATAGCGACGCAATTTCCGTGTGAATTCGTCAATGTGTGGGAGTGAGGGATGCAGTAAAGAAGGATTAGTGGATCGGAAATGAGATTATCGTATCCCAAAATAAAATATGGTCGTTTCCATAGAAACGTTACTCGATTTAGAAGGAAATGTCTTAGAACTCATAGTATTTAATAGCGACGCAATTTCCGTGCGATTTTGTCAATGAGTGGGAGTGAGGGATGCAATAAAGAAGGATTAGTGGATTGGAAATGCGATTGTCATATCCCAAAAGAAAATCTTGTTGTTTCCATAGAAACGTTACTCGATTTAGAAGGAAATGTCTTAGAACACATAGTATTTCATAGCGACGCAATTTCCGTGTGACTTCGTCAATGTGTGGGAGTGAGGGATGCAGTAAAGAAGGATTAGTGGATCGGAAATGTGATTGTCGTATCCCAAAAGAAAATCCGGTCGTTTCCATAGAAACGTTACTCGATTTAGAAGGAAATGTCTTAGTACACATAGTATTTCATAGCGACGTAATTTCCGTGTGAATTCGTCAATGAGTGGGAGTGAGGGATGCAGTAAAGAAGGATTAGTGGATCGGAAATGAGATTGTCGTATCCCAGAAGAATATCCTGTCGTTTCCATAGAAACGTTACTCGATTTAGAATCAAATATCTTAGAACACATAGTATTTCATAGTGACGCAATTTCCGTTTGATATTCGTCAATGTGTGGGAGTGAGGGATGCAGTAAAGAGGGATTAGTGGATCGGAAATGAGATTGTCGTATCCCAAAAGAAAATCCTCTCGATTCCGTAGAGACGTTACTCGATTTAGAAGGAAATGTCTTGGAACACATAGTATTTCATAGCGACGCAATTTCCGTGTGAATTCGTCAAAGTGTGGGAGTGAGGGATGCAGTAAAGAAGGATTAGTGGATCGGAAATGAGATTGTCGTATCCCAAAAGAAAATCCTGTCGTTTCCATAGAAACGTTACTAGATTTAGAAGGAAATGTCTTAGAACACATAGTATTTCATAGCGACGCAATTTCCGTGTGAATTCGTCAATGAGTGGGAGTGAGGGATGCAGTAAAGAAGGATTAGTGGATCGGAAATGAGATTGTCGTATCCCAAAAGAAAATCCTGTCGTTTCCGTAGAAACGTTACTCGATTTAGAAGGAAATGTCTTAGAACACATAGTATTTCATAGCGACGCAATTTCCGTGTGTATTCGTCAATGAGTGGGAGTGAGGGATGCAGTAAAGAAGGATTAGTGGATCGCAAATGAGATTGTCGTATCCCAAAAGAAAATCCTGTTGTTACCATAGAAACGTTACTCGATTTAGAAGGAAATGTCTTCGAACACGTAGTATTTCATAGCGACGCAATTTCCGTGCGAATTCGTCAATGAGTGGGAGTGAGGGATGCAGTAAAGAAGGATTAGTGGATCGGAAATGAGATTGTCGTATCCCAAAAGAAAATCCTGTCGTTTCCATAGAAACGTTACTCGATTTAGAAGGAAATGTCTTAGAACACATAGTATTTCATAGCGATGCAATTTCCGTGTGAATTAGTCAATGAGTGGGAGTGAGGGATGCAGTAAAGAAGGATTAGTGGATCGGAAATGAGATTGTCGTATCCCAAAAGAAAATCCTGTCGTTTCCATAGAAACGATACTCCATTTAGAAGGAATAATCTTAGAACACATAGTATTTCATAGTGACGCAATTTCCGTGTGAATTCGTCAATGTGGGGAAGTGAGGGATGCAGTAAAGAAGTATTAGTGGATCGGAAATGTGATTGTCGTATCCCAAAAGAAAATCCTGTCGTTTCCATAGAAACGTTACTCGATTTAGAAGGAAATGTCTTAGAGCACATAGTAATTCATAGCGACGCAATTTCCGTGTGAATTCGTCAATACGTGGAAGTGAGGGATGCAGTAAAGAAGGATTAAAGGATCGGAAATGAGAATGTCGTATCCCAAAAGAAAATCCTGTCGTTTCCATAGTAACGTTACTCGATTTAGAAGTAAATGTCTTAGAACACATAGTAGTTCTTGCGACGCAATTTCCGTGTGAATTCGTCAATGTGTGGGAGTGAGGGATGCAGTAAAGAAGGATTAGTGGATCGAAAATGAGATTGTCGTATCCCAAAAGAAAATCCTGTCGTTTCCATAGAAACGTTTCTCGATGTAGAAGGAAATGTCTTAGAACGCATAGTATTTCATAGCGACGCAATTTCCGTGTGAATTCGTCAATGTGTGGGAGTGAGGGATGCAGTAAAGAAGGATTAGTGGATCGGAAATGAGATTATCGTATCCCAAAATAAAATATGGTCGTTTCCATAGAAACGTTACTCGATTTAGAAGGAAATGTCTTAGAACACATAGTACTTCATAGCGACGCAATTTTCGTGTGAATTCGTCAATGAGTGGGAATGAGGGATGCAGTAAAGAAGGATTAGTGGATCGGAAATGAGATTGTCGTATCCCAAAAGAAATTCCTGTCGTTTCCATAGAAACGTTACTCGATTTAGAAGGAAATGTCTTAGATCACATAGTATTTCATAGCGACGTCATTTCCGTGTGAAGTCGTCAATGAGTGGGAGTGAGGGATGCAGTAAAGAAGGATTAGTGGATCGGAAATGAGATTGTCGTATCCCAAAAGAAAATCCTGTAGTTTCCATAGAAACGTTACTCGATTTAGAAGGAAATGTCTTAGAACACATAGTATTTCATAGCGACGCAATTTCCGTGTGAATTCGTCAATGAGTGGGAGTGAGGGATGCAGTAAAGAGGAATTAGTGGATCGGAAATGGGGTTGTCGTATCCCAAAAGAAAATCCTGTCGTTTCCATAGAAACGTTACTCGATTTAGAAGGAAATGTCTTAGAACACATAGTATTTCATAGCGACGCAATTTCCGTGTGAATTCGTCAATGTGTGGGAGTGAGGGATGCAGTAAAGAAGGATTAGTGGATCGGAAACGAGATTGTCGTATCCCAAAAGAAAATCCTGCCGTTTCCATAGAAACGTTATTCGATTTAGAAGGAAATGTCTTAGAACACATTCTAATTAATAGCGACGCAATTTCCGTGTGAATTCGTCAATGAGTGGGAGTGAGGGATGCAGTAAAGAATGATTAGTGGATCGGAAATGAGATTGTCGTATCCCTAAAGAAAATCCTGTCGTTTCCATATAAACGTTACTCGATTTAGAAGGAAATGTCTTAGAACACATAGTATTTCATAGCGACGTAATTTCCGTGTGAATTCGTCAATGAGTGGGAGTGAGGGATGCAGTAAAGAAGGATTAGTGGATCGGAAATGAGATTGTCGTATCCCAGAAGAATATCCTGTCGTTTCCATAGAAACGTTACTCGATTTAGAATCAAATATCTTAGAACACATAGTATTTCATAGTGACGCAATTTCCGTTTGATATTCGTCAATGTGTGGGAGTGAGGGATGCAGTAAAGAGGGATTAGTGGATCGGAAATGAGATTGTCGTATCCCAAAAGAAAATCCTCTCGATTCCGTAGAGACGTTACTCGATTTAGAAGGAAATGTCTTGGAACACATAGTATTTCATAGCGACGCAATTTCCGTGTGAATTCGTCAAAGTGTGGGAGTGAGGGATGCAGTAAAGAAGGATTAGTGGATCGGAAATGAGATTGTCGTATCCCAAAAGAAAATCCTGTCGTTTCCATAGAAACGTTACTAGATTTAGAAGGAAATGTCTTAGAACACATAGTATTTCATAGCGACGCAATTTCCGTGTGAATTCGCCAATGAGTGGGAGTGAGGGATGCAGTAAAGAAGGATTAGTGGATCGGAAATGAGATTGTCGTATCCCAAAAGAAAATCCTGTCGTTTCCGTAGAAACGTTACTCGATTTAGAAGGAAATGTCTTAGAACACATAGTATTTCATAGCGACGCAATTTCCGTGTGTATTCGTCAATGAGTGGGAGTGAGGGATGCAGTAAAGAAGGATTAGTGGATCGCAAATGAGATTGTCGTATCCCAAAAGAAAATCCTGTTGTTACCATAGAAACGTTACTCGATTTAGAAGGAAATGTCTTCGAACACGTAGTATTTCATAGCGACGCAATTTCCGTGCGAATTCGTCAATGAGTGGGAGTGAGGGATGCAGTAAAGAAGGATTAGTGGATCGGAAATAAGATTGTCGTATCCCAAAAGAAAATCCTGTCGTTTCCATAGAAACGTTACTCGATTTAGAAGGAAATGTCTTAGAACACATAGTATTTCATAGCGATGCAATTTCCGTGTGAATTAGTCAATGAGTGGGAGTGAGGGATGCAGTAAAGAAGGATTAGTGGATCGGAAATGAGATTGTCGTATCCCAAAAGAAAATCCTGTCGTTTCCATAGAAACGATACTCCATTTAGAAGGAATAATCTTAGAACACATAGTATTTCATAGTGACGCAATTTCCGTGTGAATTCGTCAATGTGGGGAAGTGAGGGATGCAGTAAAGAAGGATTAGTGGATCGGAAATGTGATTGTCGTATCCCAAAAGAAAATCCTGTCGTTTCCATAGAAACGTTACTCGATTTAGAAGGAAATGTCTTAGAGCACATAGTAATTCATAGCGACGCAATTTCCGTGTGAATTCGTCAATACGTGGAAGTGAGGGATGCAGTAAAGAAGGATTAAAGGATCGGAAATGAGAATGTCGTATCCCAAAAGAAAATCCTGTCGTTTCCATAGTAACGTTACTCGATTTAGAAGTAAATGTCTTAGAACACATAGTAGTTCTTGCGACGCAATTTCCGTGTGAATTCGTCAATGTGTGGGAGTGAGGGATGCAGTAAAGAAGGATTAGTGGATCGAAAATGAGATTGTCGTATCCCAAAAGAAAATCCTGTCGTTTCCATAGAAACGTTTCTCGATGTAGAAGGAAATGTCTTAGAACGCATAGTATTTCATAGCGACGCAATTTCCGTGTGAATTCGTCAATGTGTGGGAGTGAGGGATGCAGTAAAGAAGGATTAGTGGATCGGAAATGAGATTATCGTATCCCAAAATAAAATATGGTCGTTTCCATAGAAACGTTACTCGATTTAGAAGGAAATGTCTTAGAACACATAGTACTTCATAGCGACGCAATTTTCGTGTGAATTCGTCAATGAGTGGGAATGAGGGATGCAGTAAAGAAGGATTAGTGGATCGGAAATGAGATTGTCGTATCCCAAAAGAAATTCCTGTCGTTTCCATAGAAACGTTACTCGATTTAGAAGGAAATGTCTTAGATCACATAGTATTTCATAGCGACGTCATTTCCGTGTGAAGTCGTCAATGAGTGGGAGTGAGGGATGCAGTAAAGAAGGATTAGTGGATCGGAAATGAGATTGTCGTATCCCAAAAGAAAATCCTGTAGTTTCCATAGAAACGTTACTCGATTTAGAAGGAAATGTCTTAGAACACATAGTATTTCATAGCGACGCAATTTCCGTGTGAATTCGTCAATGAGTGGGAGTGAGGGATGCAGTAAAGAGGAATTAGTGGATCGGAAATGGGGTTGTCGTATCCCAAAAGAAAATCCTGTCGTTTCCATAGAAGCGTTACTCGATTTAGGAGGAAATGTCTTAGAACACATAGTATTTCATAGCGACGCAATTTCCGTGTGAATTCGTCAATGAGTGGGAGTGAGGGATGCAGTAAAGAAGGATTAGTGGATTGGAAATGAGATTGTCGTATCCCAAAAGAAAATTCTGTCGTTTCCATAGAAACGTTACTCGATTTAGAAGGAAATGTCTTAGAACACATAGTATTTCATAGCGACGCAATTTCCGTGTGAATTCGTCAATGTGTGGGAGTGAGGGATGCAGTAAAGAAGGATTAGTGGATCGGAAACGAGATTGTCGTATCCCAAAAGAAAATCCTGCCGTTTCCATAGAAACGTTATTCGATTTAGAAGGAAATGTCTTAGAACACATTCTAATTCATAGCGACGCAATTTCCGTGTGAATTCGTCAATGAGTGGGAGTGAGGGATGCAGTAAAGAATGATTAGTGGATCGGAAATGAGATTGTCGTATCCCTAAAGAAAATCCTGTCGTTTCCATATAAACGTTACTCGATTTAGAAGGAAATGTCTTAGAACACATAGTATTTCATAGCGACGCAATTTCCGTGTGAATTCGTCAATGAGTGGGAGTGAGGGATGCAGTAAAGAAGGATTAGTGGATTGGAAATGAGATTGTCGTATCCCAAAAGAAAATCCTGTCGTTTCCGTAGAAACGTTACTCGATTTAGAAGGAAATGTCTTAGAACACATAGTATTTCATAGCGACGCAATTTCTGTGTGAATTCGTCAATGAGTGGGAGTGAGGGATGCAGTAAAGAAGGATTAGTGGATCGGAAATGAGATTGTCGTATCCCAAAAGAAAATCCTGTCGTTTCCATAGAAACGTTACTCGATTTAGAAGGAAATGTCTTAGAACACATAGTATTTCATAGCGACGCAATTTCCGTGTGAATTCGTCAATGTGTGGGAGTGAAGGATGCAGTAAAGAAGGATTAGTGGATCGGAAATGAGATTGTCGTATCCCAAAAGAAAATCCTGTCGTTTCCATAGAAACGTTACTCGATTTAGAAGGAAATGTCTTAGAACACATAGTATTTCATAGCGACGTAATTTCCGTGTGAATTCGTCAATGAGTGGGAGTGAGGGATGCAGTAAAGAAGGATTAGTGGATCGGAAATAAGATTGTCGTATCCCAAAAGAAAATCTTGTCGTTTCCATAGAAGCGTTACTCGATTTAGAAGGAAATGTCTTAGAACACATAGTACTTCATAGCGACGCAATTTTCGTGTGAATTCGTCAATGAGTGGGAGTGAGGGATGCAGTAAAGAAGGATTAGTGGATCGGAAATGAGATTGTCGTATCCCAAAAGAAAATCCTTTCGTTTCCATAGAAACGTTACTCGATTTAGAAGGAAATGTCTTAGAACACATAGTATTTCATAGCGACGCAATTTCCGTGTGAATTCGTCAATGTGTGGGAGTGAGGGATGCAGTAAAGAAGGATTAGTGGATCGGAAATGAGATTGTCGTATGCCAAAAGAAAATCCTGTCGTTTCCATAGAAACGTTACTCGATTTAGAAGGAAATGTCTTAGAACACATAGTATTTCATAGCGACGTAATTTCAGTGTGAATTCGTCAATGAGTGGGAGTGAGGGATGCAGTAAAGAAGGATTAGTGGATCGGAAATGAGATTGTTGTATCCCAGAAGAATATCCTGTCGTTTCCATAGAAACGTTACTCGATTTAGAATCAAATATCTTAGAACACATAGTATTTCATAGTGACGCAATTTCCGTTTGATATTCGTCAATGTGTGGGAGTGAGGGATGCAGTAAAGAGGGATTGGTGGATCGGAAATGTGATTGTCGTATCCCAAAAGAAAATCCTGTCGTTTCCGTAGAGACGTTACTCGATTTAGAAGGAAATGTCTTGGAACACATAGTATTTCATAGCGACGCAATTTCCGTGTGAATTCGTCAAAGTGTGGGAGTGAGGGATGCAGTAAAGAAGGATTAGTGGATCGGAAATGAGATTGTCGTATCCCAAAAGAAAATCCTGTCGTTTCCATAGAAACGTTACTCGATTTAGAAGGAAATGTCTTAGAACTCATAGTATTTCATAGCGACGCAATTTCCGTGTGAATTCGTCAATGAGTGGGAGTGAGGGATGCAGTAAACCAGGATTAGTGGATCGGAAATGAGATTGTCGTATCCCAAAAGAAAATCCTGTCGTTTCCGTAGAAACGTTACACGATTTAGAAGGAAATGTCTTAGAACACATAGTATTTCATAGCGACGCAATTTCCGTGTGAATTCGTCAATGTGTGGGAGTGAGGGATGCAGTAAAGAAGGATTAGTGGATCGGAAATGAGATTGTCGTATCCCAAAAGAAAATCCTGTCGTTTCCATAGAAACGTTACTCGATTTAGAAGGAAATGTCTTAAAACACATAGTATTTCATAGCGACGCAATTTCCGTGTGAATTCGTCAATGAGTGGGAGTGAGGGATGCAGTAAAGAAGGATTAGTGGATCGGAAATAAGATTGTCGTATCCCTAAAGAAAATTCTGTCGTTTCCATAGAAACGTTACTCGATTTAGAAGGAAATGTCTTAGAACACATAGTATTTCATAGCGATGCAATTTCCGTGTGAATTCGTCAATGAGTGGGAGTGACGGATGCAGTAAAGAAGGATTAGTGGATCGGAAATGAGATTGTCGTATCCCAAAAGAAAATCCTGTCGTTTCCATAGAAACGATACTCCATTTAGAAGGAATTATCTTAGAACACATAGTATTTCATAGTGACGCAATTTCCGTGTGAATTCGTCAATGTGGGGAAGTGAGGGATGCAGTAAAGAAGGATTAGTGGATCGGAAATGTGATTGTCGTATCCCAAAAGAAAATCCTGTCGTTTCCATAGAAACGTTACTCGATTTAGAAGGAAATGTCTTAGAGCACATAGTAATTCATAGCGACGCAATTTCCGTGTGAATTCGTCAATACGTGGAAGTGAGGGATGCAGTAAAGAAGGATTAAAGGATCGGAAATGAGAATGTCGTATCCCAAAAGAAAATCCTGTCGTTTCCATAGTAACGTTACTCGATTTAGAAGTAAATGTCTTAGAACACACAGTATTTCATTGCGATGCAATTTCCGTGTGAATTCGTCAATGTGTGGGAGTGAGGGATGCAGTAAAGAAGGATTAGTGGATCGAAAATGAGATTGTCGTATCCCAAAAGAAAATCCTGTCGTTTCCATAGAAACGTTTCTCGATGTAGAAGGAAATGTCTTAGAACGCATAGTATTTCATAGCGACGCAATTTCCGTGTGACTTCGTCAATGTGTGGGAGTGAGGGATGCAGTAAAGAAGGATTAGTGGATCGGAAATGAGATTATCGTATCCCAAAATGAAATATGGTCGTTTCCATAGAAACGTTACTCGATTTAGAAGGAAATGTCTTAGAACTCATAGTATTTCATAGCGACGCAATTTCCGTGTGATTTTGTCAATGAGTGGGAGTGAGGGATGCAATAAAGAAGAATTAGTGGATTGGAAATGCGATTGTCATATCCCAAAAGAAAATCTTGTTGTTTCCATAGAAACGTTACTCGATTTAGAAGGAAATGTCTTAGAACACATAGTATTTCATAGCGACGCAATTTCCGTGTGACTTCGTCAATGTGTGGGAGTGAGGGATGCAGTAAAGAAGGATTAGTGGATCGGAAATGTGATTGTCGTATCCCAAAAGAAAATCCGGTCGTTTCCATAGAAACGTTACTCGATTTAGAAGGAAATGTCTTAGTACACATAGTATTTCATAGCGACGTAATTTCCGTGTGAATTCGTCAATGAGTGGGAGTGAGGGATGCAGTAAAGAAGGATTAGTGGATCGGAAATGAGATTATCGTATCCCAAAAGAAAATCCTGTCGTTTCCATAGTAACGTTACTCGATTTAGAAGGAAATGTCTTAGAACTCATAGTATTTCATAGCGACGCAATTTCCGTGTGAATTCGTCAATGAGTGGGAGTGAGGGATGCAGTAAACCAGGATTAGTGGATCGGAAATGAGATTGTTGTATCCCAAAAGAAAATCCTGTCGTTTCCGTAGAAACGTTACACGATTTAGAAGGAAATGTCTTAGAACACATAGTATTTCATAGCGACGCAATTTCCGTGTGAATTCGTCAATGTGTGGGAGTGAGGGATGCAGTAAAGAAGGATTAGTGGATCGGAAATGAGATTGTCGTATCCCAAAAGAAAATCCTGTCGTTTCCATAGAAACGTTACTCGATTTAGATGGAAATGTCTTAAAACACATAGTATTTCATAGGGACGCAATTTCCGTGTGAATTCGTCAATGAGTGGGAGTGAGGGATGCAGTAAAGAAGGATTAGTGGATCGGAAATGAGATTGTCGTATCCCAAAAGAAAATCCTGTCGTTTCCATAGAAACGTTACTCGATTTAGAAGGAAATGTCTTAGAACACATAGTATTTCATAGCGACGTAATTTCCGTGTGAATTCGTCAATGAGTGGGGGTGAGGGATGCAGTAAAGAAGGATTAGTGGATCGGAAATAAGATTGTCGTATCCCAAAAGAAAATCCTGTCGTTTCCATAGAAGCGTTACTCGATTTAGAAGGAAATGTCTTAGAACACATAGTACTTCATAGCGACGCAATTTTCGTGTGAATTCGTCAATGAGTGGGAGTGAGGGATGCAGTAAAGAAGGATTAGTGGATCGGAAATGAGATTGTCGTATCCCAAAAGAAAATCCTTTCGTTTCCATAGAAACGTTACTCGATTTAGAAGGAAATGTCTTAGAACACATAGTATTTCATAGCGACGCAATTTCCGTGTGAATTCGTCAATGTGTGGGAGTGAGGGATGCAGTAAAGAAGGATTAGTGGATCGGAAATGAGATTGTCGTATGCCAAAAGAAAATCCTGTCGTTTCCATAGAAACGTTACTCGATTTAGAAGGAAATGTCTTAGAACACATAGTATTTCATAGCGACGTAATTTCAGTGTGAATTCGTCAATGAGTGGGAGTGAGGGATGCAGTAAAGAAGGATTAGTGGATCGGAAATGAGATTGTTGTATCCCAGAAGAATATCCTGTCGTTTCCATAGAAACGTTACTCGATTTAGAATCAAATATCTTAGAACACATAGTATTTCATTGTGACGCAATTTCCGTTTGATATTCGTCAATGTGTGGGAGTGAGGGATGCAGTAAAGAGGGATTGGTGGATCGGAAATATGATTGTCGTATCCCAAAAGAAAATCCTGTCGTTTCCGTAGAGACGTTACTCGATTTAGAAGGAAATGTCTTGGAACACATAGTATTTCATAGCGACGCAATTTCCGTGTGAATTCGTCAAAGTGTGGGAGTGAGGGATGCAGTAAAGAAGGATTAGTGGATCGGAAATGAGATTGTCGTATCCCAAAAGAAAATCCTGTCGTTTCCATAGAAACGTTACTCGATTTAGAAGGAAATGTCTTAGAACTCATAGTATTTCATAGCGACGCAATTTCCGTGTGAATTCGTCAATGAGTGGGAGTGAGGGATGCAGTAAACCAGGATTAGTGGATCGGAAATGAGATTGTCGTATCCCAAAAGAAAATCCTGTCGTTTCCGTAGAAACGTTACACGATTTAGAAGGAAATGTCTTAGAACACATAGTATTTCATAGCGACGCAATTTCCGTGTGAATTCGTCAATGTGTGGGAGTGAGGGATGCAGTAAAGAAGGATTAGTGGATCGGAAATGAGATTGTCGTATCCCAAAAGAAAATCCTGTCGTTTCCATAGAAACGTTACTCGATTTAGAAGGAAATGTCTTAAAACACATAGTATTTCATAGCGACGCAATTTCCGTGTGAATTCGTCAATGAGTGGGAGTGAGGGATGCAGTAAAGAAGGATTAGTGGATCGGAAATAAGATTGTCGTATCCCTAAAGAAAATTCTGTCGTTTCCATAGAAACGTTACTCGATTTAGAAGGAAATGTCTTAGAACACATAGTATTTCATAGCGATGCAATTTCCGTGTGAATTCGTCAATGAGTGGGAGTGAGGGATGCAGTAAAGAAGGATTAGTGGATCGGAAATGAGATTGTCGTATCCCAAAAGAAAATCCTGTCGTTTCCATAGAAAAGATACTCCATTTAGAAGGAATTATCTTAGAACACATAGTATTTCATAGTGACGCAATTTCCGTGTGAATTCGTCAATGTGGGGAAGTGAGGGATGCAGTAAAGAAGGATTAGTGGATCGGAAATGTGATTGTCGTATCCCAAAAGAAAATCCTGTCGTTTCCATAGAAACGTTACTCGATTTAGAAGGAAATGTCTTAGAGCACATAGTAATTCATAGCGACGCAATTTCCGTGTGAATTCGTCAATACGTGGAAGTGAGGGATGCAGTAAAGAAGGATTAAAGGATCGGAAATGAGAATGTCGTATCCCAAAAGAAAATCCTGTCGTTTCCATAGTAACGTTACTCGATTTAGAAGTAAATGTCTTAGAACACATAGTATTTCATTGCGATGCAATTTCCGTGTGAATTCGTCAATGTGTGGGAGTGAGGGATGCAGTAAAGAAGGATTAGTGGATCGGAAATGAGATTGTCGTATCCCAAAAGAAAATCCTGTCGTTTCCGTAGAAACGTTACTCGATTTAGAAGGAAATGTCTTAGAACACATAGTATTTCATAGCGACGCAATTTCCGTGTGTATTCGTCAATGAGTGGGAGTGAGGGATGCAGTGAAGAAGGATTAGTGGATCGCAAATGAGATTGTCGTATCCCAAAAGAAAATCCAGTTGTTTCCATAGAAACGTTACTCGATTTAGAAGGAAATTTCTTCGAACACGTAGTATTTCATAGCGACGCAATTTCCGTGCGAATTCGTCAATGAGTGGGAGTGAGGGATGCAGTAAAGAAGGATTAGTGGATCGGAAATGAGATTGTCGTATCCCAAAAGAAAATCCTGTCGTTTCCATAGAAACGTTACTCGATTTAGAAGGAAATGTCTTAGAACACATAGTATTTCATAGCGATGCAATTTCCGTGTGAATTCGTCAATGAGTGGGAGTGAGGGATGCAGTAAAGAAGGATTAGTGGATCGGAAATGAGATTGTCGTATCCCAAAAGAAAATCCTGTCGTTTCCATAGAAACGATACTCCATTTAGAAGGAATTATCTTAGAACACATAGTATTTCATAGTGACGCAATTTCCGTGTGAATTCGTCAATGTGGGGAAGTGAGGGATGCAGTAAAGAAGGATTAGTGGATCGGAAATGTGATTGTCGTATCCCAAAAGACAATCCTGTCGTTTCCATAGAAACGTTACTCGATTTAGAAGGAAATGTCTTAGAGCACATAGTATTTCATAGCGACGCAATTTCCGTGTGAATTCGTCAATGTGTGGAAGTGAGGGATGCAGTAAAGAAGGATTAAAGGATCGGAAATGAGAATGTCGTATCCCAAAAGAAAATCCTGTCGTTTCCATAGTAACGTTACTCGATTTAGAAGGAAATGTCTTAGAACACATAGTATTTCATTGCGACGCAATTTCCGTGTGAATTCGTCAATGTGTGGGAGTGAGGGATGCAGTAAAGAAGGATTAGTGGATCGAAAATGAGATTGTCGTATCCCAAAAGAAAATCCTGTCGTTTCCATAGAAACGTTTCTCGATGTAGAAGGAAATGTCTTAGAACGCATAGTATTTCATAGCGACGCAATTTCCGTGTGAATTCGTCAATGTGTGGGAGTGAGGGATGCAGTAAAGAAGGATTAGTGGATCGGAAATGAGATTATCGTATCCCAAAATAAAATATGGTCGTTTCCATAGAAACGTTACTCGATTTAGAAGGAAATGTCTTAGAACTCATAGTATTTCATAGCGACGCAATTTCCGTGTGATTTTGTCAATGAGTGGGAGTGAGGGATGCAATAAAGAAGGATTAGTGGATTGGAAATGCGATTGTCATATCCCAAAAGAAAATCTTGTTGTTTCCATAGAAACGTTACTCGATTTAGAAGGAAATGTCTTAGAACACTTAGTATTTCATAGCGACGCAATTTCCGTGTGACTTCGTCAATGTGTGGGAGTGAGGGATGCAGTAAAGAAGGATTAGTGGATCGGAAATGTGATTGTCGTATCCCAAAAGAAAATCCGGTCGTTTCCATAGAAACGTTACTCGATTTAGAAGGAAATGTCTTAGTACACATAGTATTTCATAGCGACGTAATTTCCGTGTGAATTCGTCAATGAGTGGGAGTGAGGGATGCAGTAAAGAAGGATTAGTGGATCGGAAATGAGATTGTCGTATCCCAGAAGAATATCCTGTCGTTTCCATAGAAACGTTACTCGATTTAGAATCAAATATCTTAGAACACATAGTATTTCATAGTGACGCAATTTCCGTTTGATATTCGTCAATGTGTGGGAGTGAGGGATGCAGTAAAGAAGGGATTAGTGGATCGGAAATGTGATTGTCGTATCCCAAAAGAAAATCCTCCCGATTCCGTAGAGACGTTACTCGATTTAGAAGGAAATGTCTTGGAACACATAGTATTTCATAGCGACGCAATTTCCGTGTGAATTCGTCAAAGTGTGGGAGTGAGGGATGCAGTAAAGAAGGATTAGTGGATCGGAAATGAGATTGTCGTATCCCAAAAGAAAATCCTGTCGTTTCCATAGAAACGTTACTAGATTTAGAAGGAAATGTCTTAGAACACATAGTATTTCATAGCGACGCAATTTCCGTGTGAATTCGTCAATGAGTGGGAGTGAGGGATGCAGTAAAGAAGGATTAGTGGATCGGAAATGAGATTGTCGTATCCCAAAAGAAAATCCTGTCGTTTCCGTAGAAACGTTACTCGATTTAGAAGGAAATGTCTTAGAACACATAGTATTTCATAGCGACGCAATTTCCGTGTGTATTCGTCAATGAGTGGGAGTGAGGGATGCAGTAAAGAAGGATTAGTGGATCGCAAATGAGATTGTCGTATCCCAAAAGAAAATCCTGTTGTTACCATAGAAACGTTACTCGATTTAGAAGGAAATGTCTTCGAACACGTAGTATTTCATAGCGACGCAATTTCCGTGCGAATTCGTCAATGAGTGGGAGTGAGGGATGCAGTAAAGAAGGATTAGTGGATCGGAAATGAGATTGTCGTATCCCAAAAGAAAATCCTGTCGTTTCCATAGAAACGTTACTCGATTTAGAAGGAAATGTCTTAGAACACATAGTATTTCATAGCGATGCAATTTCCGTGTGAATTAGTCAATGAGTGGGAGTGAGGGATGCAGTAAAGAAGGATTAGTGGATCGGAAATGAGATTGTCGTATCCCAAAAGAAAATCCTGTCGTTTCCATAGAAACGATACTCCATTTAGAAGGAATAATCTTAGAACACATAGTATTTCATAGTGACGCAATTTCCGTGTGAATTCGTCAATGTGGGGAAGTGAGGGATGCAGTAAAGAAGGATTAGTGGATCGGAAATGTGATTGTCGTATCCCAAAAGACAATCCTGTCGTTTCCATAGAAACGTTACTCGATTTAGAAGGAAATGTCTTAGAGCACATAGTATTTCATAGCGACGCAATTTCCGTGTGAATTCGTCAATGTGTGGAAGGGAGGGATGCAGTAAAGAAGGATTAAAGGATCGGAAATGAGAATGTCGTTTCCCAAAAGAAAATCCTGTCGTTTCCATAGTAACGTTACTCGATTTAGAAGGAAATGTCTTAGAACACATAGTATTTCATTGCGACGCAATTTCCGTGTGAATTCGTCAATGTGTGGGAGTGAGGGATGCAGTAAAGAAGGATTAGTGGATCGAAAATGAGATTGTCGTATCCCAAAAGAAAATCCTGTCGTTTCCATAGAAACGTTTCTCGATGTAGAAGGAAATGTCTTAGAACGCATAGTATTTCATAGCGACGCAATTTCCGTGTGAATTCGTCAATGTGTGGGAGTGAGGGATGCAGTAAAGAAGGATTAGTGGATCGGAAATGAGATTATCGTATGCCAAAATAAAATATGGTCGTTTCCATAGAAACGTTACTCGATTTAGAAGGAAATGTCTTAGAACTCATAGTATTTCATAGCGACGCAATTTCCGTGTGATTTTGTCAATGAGTGGGAGTGAGGGATGCAATAAAGAAGGATTAGTGGATTGGAAATGAGATTGTCATATCCCAAAAGAAAATCTTGTTGTTTCCATAGAAACGTTACTCGATTTAGAAGGAAATGTCTTAGAACACATAGTATTTCATAGCGACGCAATTTCCGTGTGAATTCGTCAATGTGTGGGAGTGAGGGATGCAGTAAAGAAGGATTAGTGGATCGGAAATGAGATTGTCGTATCCCAAAAGAAAATCCTGTCGTTTCCATAGAAACGTTACTCGATTTAGAAGGAAATGTCTTAAAACACATAGTATTTCATAGCGACGCAATTTCCGTGTAAATTCGTCAATGAGTGGGAGTGAGGGATGCAGTAAAGAAGGATTAGTGGATCGCAAATGAGATTGTCGTATCCCAAAAGAAAATCCTGTTGTTTCCATAGAAACGTTACTCGATATAGAAGGAAATGTCTTCGAACACGTAGTATTTCATAGCGACGCAATTTCCGTGCGAATTCGTCAATGAGTGGGAGTGAGGGATGCAGTAAAGAAGGATTAGTGGATCGGAAATGAGATTGTCGTATCCCAAAAGAAAATCCTGTCGTTTCCATAGAAACGTTACTCGATTTAGAAGGAAATGTCTTAGAACACATAGTATTTCATAGCGATGCAATTTCCGTGTGAATTAGTCAATGAGTGGGAGTGAGGGATGCAGTAAAGAAGGATTAGTGGATCGGAAATGAGATTGTCGTATCCCAAAAGAAAATCCTGTCGTTTCCATAGAAACGATACTCCATTTAGAAGGAATTATCTTAGAACACATAGTATTTCATAGTGACGCAATTTCCGTGTGAATTCGTCAATGTGGGGAAGTGAGGGATGCAGTAAAGAAGGATTAGTGGATCGGAAATGTGATTGTCGTATCCCAAAAGACAATCCTGTCGTTTCCATAGAAACGTTACTCGATTTAGAAGGAAATGTCTTAGAGCACATAGTATTTCATAGCGACGCAATTTCCGTGTGAATTCGTCAATGTGTGGAAGGGAGGGATGCAGTAAAGAAGGATTAAAGGATCGGAAATGAGAATGTCGTTTCCCAAAAGAAAATCCTGTCGTTTCCATAGTAACGTTACTCGATTTAGAAGGAAATGTCTTAGAACACATAGTATTTCATTGCGACGCAATTTCCGTGTGAATTCGTCAATGTGTGGGAGTGAGGGATGCAGTAAAGAAGGATTAGTGGATCGAAAATGAGATTGTCGTATCCCAAAAGAAAATCCTGTCGTTTCCATAGAAACGTTTCTCGATGTAGAAGGAAATGTCTTAGAACGCATAGTATTTCATAGCGACGCAATTTCCGTGTGAATTCGTCAATGTGTGGGAGTGAGGGATGCAGTAAAGAAGGATTAGTGGATCGGAAATGAGATTATCGTATCCCAAAATAAAATATGGTCGTTTCTATAGAAACGTTACTCGATTTAGAAGGAAATGTCTTAGAACTCATAGTATTTCATAGCGACGCAATTTCCGTGTGATTTTGTCAATGAGTGGGAGTGAGGGATGCAATAAAGAAGGATTAGTGGATTGGAAATGAGATTGTCATATCCCAAAAGAAAATCTTGTTGTTTCCATAGAAACGTTACTCGATTTAGAAGGAAATGTCTTAGAACACATAGTATTTCATAGCGACGCAATTTCCGTGTGAATTCGTCAATGTGTGGGAGTGAGGGATGCAGTAAAGAAGGATTAGTGGATCGGAAATGAGATTGTCGTATCCCAAAAGAAAATCCTGTCGTTTCCATAGAAACGTTACTCGATTTAGAAGGAAATGTCTTAAAACACATAGTATTTCATAGCGACGCAATTTCCGTGTGAATTCGTCAATGAGTGGGAGTGAGGGATGCAGTAAAGAAGGATTAGTGGATCGGAAATGAGATTGTCGTATCCCAAAAGAAAATCCTGTCGTTTCCGTAGAAACGTTACTCGATTTAGAAGGAAATGTCTTAGAACACATAGTATTTCATAGCGACGGAATTTCCGTGTGTATTCGTCAATGAGTGGGAGTGAGGGATGCAGTAAAGAAGGATTAGTGGATCGCAAATGAGATTGTCGTATCCCAAAAGAAAATCCTGTTGTTTCCATAGAAACGTTACTCGATTTAGAAGGAAATGTCTTCGAACACGTAGTATTTCATAGCGACGCAATTTCCGTGCGAATTCGTCAATGAGTGGGAGTGAGGGATGCAGTAAAGAAGGATTAGTGGATCGGAAATGAGATTGTCGTATCCCAAAAGAAAATCCTGTCGTTTCCATAGAAACGTTACTCGATTTAGAAGGAAATGTCTTAGAACACATAGTATTTCATAGCGATGCAATTTCCGTGTGAATTAGTCAATGAGTGGGAGTGAGGGATGCAGTAAAGAAGGATTAGTGGATCGGAAATGAGATTGTCGTATCCCAAAAGAAAATCCTGTCGTTTCCATAGAAACGATACTCCATTTAGAAGGAATAATCTTAGAACACTTAGTATTTCATAGTGACACAATTTCCGTGTGAATTCGTCAATGTGGGGAAGTGAGGGATGCAGTAAAGAAGGATTAGTGGATCGGAAATGTGATTGTCGTATCCCAAAAGACAATCCTGTCGTTTCCATAGAAACGTTACTCGATTTAGAAGGAAATGTCTTAGAGCACATAGTATTTCATAGCGACGCAATTTCCGTGTGAATTCGTCAATGTGTGGAAGGGAGGGATGCAGTAAAGAAGGATTAAAGGATCGGAAATGAGAATGTCGTTTCCCAAAAGAAAATCCTGTCGTTTCCATAGAAACGTTACTCGATTTAGAAGGAAATGTCTTAGAACACATAGTATTTCATAGCGATGCAATTTCCGTGTGAATTAGTCAATGAGTGGGAGTGAGGGATGCAGTAAAGAAGGATTAGTGGATCGGAAATGAGATTGTCGTATCCCAAAAGAAAATCCTGTCGTTTCCATAGAAACGATACTCCATTTAGAAGGAATAATCTTAGAACACTTAGTATTTCATAGTGACGCAATTTCCGTGTGAATTCGTCAATGTGGGGAAGTGAGGGATGCAGTAAAGAAGGATTAGTGGATCGGAAATGTGATTGTCGTATCCCAAAAGAAAATCCTGTCGTTTCCATAGAAACGTTACTCGATTTAGAAGGAAATGTCTCAGAACACATAGTATTTCATTGCGACGCAATTTCCGTGTGAATTCGTCAATGTGTGGGAGTGAGGGATGCAGTAAAGAAGGATTAGTGGATCGAAAATGAGATTGTCGTATCCCAAAAGAAAATCCTGTCGTTTCCATAGAAACGTTTCTCGATGTAGAAGGAAATGTCTTAGAACGCATAGTATTTCATAGCGACGCAATTTCCGTGTGAATTCGTCAATGTGTGGGAGTGAGGGATGCAGTAAAGAAGGATTAGTGGATCGGAAATGAGATTATCGTATCCCAAAATAAAATATGGTCGTTTCCATAGAAACGTTACTCGATTTAGAAGGAAATGTCTTAGATCTCATAGTATTTCATAGCGACGCAATTTCCGTGTGATTTTGTCAATGAGTGGGAGTGAGGGATGCAATAAAGAAGGATTAGTGGATTGGAAATGAGATTGTCATATCCCAAAAGAAAATCTTGTTGTTTCCATAGAAACGTTACTCGATTTAGAAGGAAATGTCTTAGAACACATAGTATTTCATAGCGACGCAATTTCCGTGTGACTTCGTCAGTGTGTGGGAGTGAGGTATGCAGTAAAGAAGGATTAGTGGATCGGAAATGTGATTGTCGTATCCCAAAAGAAAATCCGGTCGTTTCCATAGAAACGTTACTCGATTTAGAAGGAAATGTCTTAGTACACATAGTATTTCATAGCGACGTAATTTCCGTGTGAATTCGTCAATGAGTGGGAGTGAGGGATGCAGTAAAGAAGGATTAGTGGATCGGAAATGAGATTGTCGTATCCCAGAAGAAAATCCTGTCGTTTCCATAGAAACGTTACTCGATTTAGAAGGAAATGTCTTAGAACTCATAGTATTTCATAGCGACGCAATTTCCGTGTGAATTCGTCAATGAGTGGGAGTGAGGGATGCAGTAAACCAGGATTAGTGGATCGGAAATGAGATTGTCGTATCCCAAAAGAAAATACTGTCGTTTCCGTAGAAACGTTACACGATTTAGAAGGAAATGTCTTAGAACACATAGTATTTCATAGCGACGCAATTTCCGTGTGAATTCGTCAATGTGTGGGGGTGAGGGATGCAGTAAAGAAGGATTAGTGGATCGGAAATGAGATTTTCGTATCCCAAAAGAAAATCCTGTCGTTTCCATAGAAACGTTACTCGATTTAGAAGGAAATGTCTTAAAACACATAGTATTTCATAGCGACGCAATTTCCGTGTGAATTCGTCAATGAGTGGGAGTGAGGGATGCAGTAAAGAAGGATTAGTGGATCGGAAATGAGATTGTCGTATCCCAAAAGAAAATCCTGTCGTTTCCGTAGAAACGTTACTCGATTTAGAAGGAAATGTCTTAGAACACATAGTATTTCATAGCGACGCAATTTCCGTGTGTATTCGTCAATGAGTGGGAGTGAGGGATGCAGTAAAGAAGGATTAGTGGATCGCAAATGAGATTGTCGTATCCCAAAAGAAAATCCTGTTGTTTCCATAGAAACGTTACTCGATTTAGAAGGAAATGTCTTAGAACACGTAGTATTTCATAGCGACGCAATTTCCGTGCGAATTCGTCAATGAGTGGGAGTGAGGGATGCAGTAAAGAAGGATTAGTGGATCGGAAATGAGATTGTCGTATCCCAAAAGAAAATCCTGTCGTTTCCATAGAAACGTTACTCGATTTAGAAGGAAATGTCTTAGAACACATAGTATTTCATAGCGATGCAATTTCCGTGTGAATTCGTCAATGAGTGGGAGTGAGGGATGCAGTAAAGAAGGATTAGTGGATCGGAAATGAGATTGTCGTATCCCAAAAGAAAATCCTGTCGTTTCCATAGAAACGATACTCCATTTAGAAGGAATTATCTTAGAACACATAGTATTTCATAGTGACGCAATTTCCGTGTGAATTCGTCAATGTGGGGAAGTGAGGGATGCAGTAAAGAAGGATTAGTGGATCGGAAATGTGATTGTCGTATCCCAAAAGAAAATCCTGTCGTTTCCATAGAAACGTTACTCGATTTAGAAGGATATGTCTTAGAGCACATAGTATTTCATAGCGACGCAATTTCCGTGTGAATTCGTCAATGTGTGGAAGTGAGGGATGCAGTAAAGAAGGATTAAAGGATCGGAAATGAGAATGTCGTATCCCAAAAGAAAATCCTGTCGTTTCCATAGTAACGTTACTCGATTTAGAAGGAAATGTCTTAGAACACATAGTATTTCATTGCGACGCAATTTCCGTGTGAATTCGTCAATGTGTGGGAGTGAGGGATGCAGTAAAGAAGGATTAGTGGATCGAAAATGAGATTGTCGTATCCCAAAAGAAAATCCTGTCGTTTCCATAGAAACGTTTCTCGATGTAGAAGGAAATGTCTTAGAACGCATAGTATTTCATAGCGACGCAATTTCCGTGTGAATTCGTCAATGTGTGGGAGTGAGGGATGCAGTAAAGAAGGATTAGTGGATCGGAAATGTGTTTGTCGTCTCCCAAAAGAAAACCCTGTCGTTTCCATAGAAACGTTAATCGATTTAGAAGGAAATGTCTTAGAACACATAGTCTTTCATAGCGACGCAATTTCCGTGTGAATTCGTCAATGTGTGGGAGTGAGGGATGCAGTAAAGAAGGATTAGTGGATCGGAAATGAGAATGTCGTATCCCAAAAGAAAACCCTGTCGTTTCCATAGAAACGTTACTCGATTTAGAAGGAAATGTCTTAGAACACATAGCAATTCACAGCGACGCAATTTCCGTGTGAATTGGTCAATGAGTGGGAGTGAGGGATGTAGTAAATAAGGATTAGTGGATCGGAAATGAGATTATCGTATCCCAAAAGAAAATCCTGTCGTTTCCATAGAAACGTTACTCGATTTAGAAGGAAATGTCTTAGAACTCATAGTATTTCATAGCGACGCAATTTCCGTGTGATTTTGTCAATGAGTGGGAGTGAGGGATGCAATAAAGAAGGATTAGTGGATTGGAAATGAGATTGTCATATCCCAAAAGAAAATCTTGTTGTTTCCATAGAAACGTTACTCGATTTAGAAGGAAATGTCTTAGAACACCTAGTATTTCATAGCGACGCAATTTCCGTGTGACTTCGTCAGTGTGTGGGAGTGAGGTATGCAGTAAAGAAGGATTAGTGGATCGGAAATGTGATTGTCGTATCCCCAAAGAAAATCCGGTCGTTTCCATAGAAACGTTACTCGATTTAGAAGGAAATGTCTTAGTACACATAGTATTTAATAGCGACGTAATTTCCGTGTGAATTCGTCAATGAGTGGGAGTGAGGGATGCAGTAAAGAAGGATTAGTGGATCGGAAATGAGATTGTCGTATCCCAAAAGAAAATCCTGTCGTTTCCGTTGAAACGTTACTCGATTTAGAAGGAAATGTCTTAGAACACCTAGTATTTCATAGCGACGCAATTTCCGTGTGTATTCGTCAATGAGTGGGAGTGAGGGATGCAGTAAAGAAGGATTAGTGGATCGCAAATGAGATTGTCGTATCCCAAAAGAAAATCCTGTTGTTTCCATAGAAACGTTACTCGATTTAGAAGGAAATGTCTTAGAACACGTAGTATTTCATAGCGACGCAATTTCCGTGCGAATTCGTCAATGTGGGGAAGTGAGGGATGCAGTAAAGAAGGATTAGTGGATCGGAAATGTGATTGTCGTATCCCAAAAGACAATCCTGTCGTTTCCATAGAAACGTTACTCGATTTAGAGGGAAATGTCTTAGAGCACATAGTATTTCATAGCGACGCAATTTCCGTGTGAATTCGTCAATGTGTGGAAGGGAGGGATGCAGTAAAGAAGGATTAAAGGATCGGAAATGAGAATGTCGTTTCCCAAAAGAAAATCCTGTCGTTTCCATAGTAACGTTACTCGATTTAGAAGGAAATGTCTTAGAACACATAGTATTTCATTGCGACGCAATTTCCGTGTGAATTCGTCAATGTGTGGGAGTGAGGGATGCAGTAAAGAAGGATTAGTGGATCGAAAATGAGATTGTCGTATCCCAAAAGAAAATCCTGTCGTTTCCATAGAAACGTTTCTCGATGTAGAAGGAAATGTCTTAGAACGCATAGTATTTCATAGCGACGCAATTTCCGTGTGAATTCGTCAATGTGTGGGAGTGAGGGATGCAGTAAAGAAGGATTAGTGGATCGGAAATGAGATTATCGTATCCCAAAATAAAATATGGTCGTTTCCATAGAAACGTTACTCGATTTAGAAGGAAATGTCTTAGAACTCATAGTATTTCATAGCGACGCAATTTCCGTGTGATTTTGTCAATGAGTGGGAGTGAGGGATGCAATAAAGAAGGATTAGTGGATTGGAAATGAGATTGTCATATCCCAAAAGAAAATCTTGTTGTTTCCATAGAAACGTTACTCGATTTAGAAGGAAATGTCTTAGAACACATAGTATTTCATAGCGACGCAATTTCCGTGTGACTTCGTCAGTGTGTGGGAGTGAGGTATGCAGTAAAGAAGGATTAGTGGATCGGAAATGTGATTGTCGTATCCCAAAAGAAAATCCGGTCGTTTCCATAGAAACGTTACTCGATTTAGAAGGAAATGTCTTAGTACACATAGTATTTCATAGCGACGTAATTTCCGTGTGAATTCGTCAATGAGTGGGAGTGAGGGATGCAGTAAAGAAGGATTAGTGGATCGGAAATGAGATTGTCGTATCCCAGAAGAAAATCCTGTCGTTTCCATAGAAACGTTACTCGATTTAGAAGGAAATGTCTTAGAACTCATAGTATTTCATAGCGACGCAATTTCCGTGGGAATTCGTCAATGAGTGGGAGTGAGGGATGCAGTAAACCAGGATTAGTGGATCGGAAATGAGATTGTCGTATCCCAAAAGAAAATACTGTCGTTTCCGTAGAAACGTTACACGATTTAGAAGGAAATGTCTTAGAACACATAGTATTTCATAGCGACGCAATTTCCGTGTGAATTCGTCAATGTGTGGGGGTGAGGGATGCAGTAAAGAAGGATTAGTGGATCGGAAATGAGATTTTCGTATCCCAAAAGAAAATCCTGTCGTTTCCATAGAAACGTTACTCGATTTAGAAGGAAATGTCTTAAAACACATTGTATTTCATAGCGACGCAATTTCCGTGTGAATTCGTCAATGAGTGGGAGTGAGGGATGCAGTAAAGAAGGATTAGTGGATCGGAAATGAGATTGTCGTATCCCAAAAGAAAATCCTGTCGTTTCCGTAGAAACGTTACTCGATTTAGAAGGAAATGTCTTAGAACACATAGTATTTCATAGCGACGCAATTTCCGTGTGTATTCGTCAATGAGTGGGAGTGAGGGATGCAGTAAAGAAGGATTAGTGGATCGCAAATGAGATTGTCGTATCCCAAAAGAAAATCCTGTTGTTTCCATAGAAACGTGACTCGATTTAGAAGGAAATGTCTTAGAACACGTAGTATTTCATAGCGACGCAATTTCCGTGCGAATTCGTCAATGAGTGGGAGTGAGGGATGCAGTAAAGAAGGATTAGTGGATCGGAAATGAGATTGTCGTATCCCAAAAGAAAATCCTGTCGTTTCCATAGAAACGTTACTCGATTTAGAAGGAAATGTCTTAGAACACATAGTATTTCATAGCGATGCAATTTCCGTGTGAATTCGTCAATGAGTGGGAGTGAGGGATGCAGTAAAGAAGGATTAGTGGATCGGAAATGAGATTGTCGTATCCCAAAAGAAAATCCTGTCGTTTCCATAGAAACGATACTCCATTTAGAAGGAATTATCTTAGAACACATAGTATTTCATAGTGACGCAATTTCCGTGTGAATTCGTCAATGTGGGGAAGTGAGGGATGCAGTAAAGAAGGATTAGTGGATCGGAAATGTGATTGTCGTATCCCAAAAGAAAATCCTGTCGTTTCCATAGAAACGTTACTCGATTTTAGAAGGATATGTCTTAGAGCACATAGTATTTCATAGCGACGCAATTTCCGTGTGAATTCGTCAATGTGTGGAAGTGAGGGATGCAGTAAAGAAGGATTAAAGGATCGGAAATGAGAATGTCGTATCCCAAAAGAAAATCCTGTCGTTTCCATAGTAACGTTACTCGATTTAGAAGGAAATGTCTTAGAACACATAGTATTTCATTGCGACGCAATTTCCGTGTGAATTCGTCAATGTGTGGGAGTGAGGGATGCAGTAAAGAAGGATTAGTGGATCGAAAATGAGATTGTCGTATCCCAAAAGAAAATCCTGTCGTTTCCATAGAAACGTTTCTCGATGTAGAAGGAAATGTCTTAGAACGCATAGTATTTCATAGCGACGCAATTTCCGTGTGAATTCGTCAATGTGTGGGAGTGAGGGATGCAGTAAAGAAGGATTAGTGGATCGGAAATGTGTTTGTCGTCTCCCAAAAGAAAACCCTGTCGTTTCCATAGAAACGTTAATCGATTTAGAAGGAAATGTCTTAGAACACATAGTCTTTCATAGCGACGCAATTTCCGTGTGAATTCGTCAATGTGTGGGAGTGAGGGATGCAGTAAAGAAGGATTAGTGGATCAGAAATGAGAATGTCGTATCCCAAAAGAAAACCTTGTCGTTTCCATAGAAACGTTACTCGATTTAGAAGGAAATGTCTCAGAACACATAGCAATTCACAGCGACGCAATTTCCGTGTGAATTGGTCAATGAGTGGGAGTGAGGGATGCAGTAAATAAGGATTAGTGGATCGGAAATGAGATTATCGTATCCCAAAAGAAAATCCTGTCGTTTCCATAGAAACGTTACTCGATTTAGAAGGAAATGTCTTAGAACTCATAGTATTTCATAGCGACGCAATTTCCGTGTGATTTTGTCAATGAGTGGGAGTGAGGGATGCAATAAAGAAGGATTAGTGGATTGGAAATGAGATTGTCATATCCCAAAAGAAAATCTTGTTGTTTCCATAGAAACGTAACTCTATTTAGAAGGAAATGTCTTAGAACACATAGTATTTCATAGCGACGCAATTTCCGTGTGACTTCGTCAGTGTGTGGGAGTGAGGTATGCAGTAAAGAAGGATTAGTGGATCGGAAATGTGATTGTCGTATCCCCAAAGAAAATCCGGTCGTTTCCATAGAAACGTTACTCGATTTAGAAGGAAATGTCTTAGTACACATAGTATTTAATAGCGACGTAATTTCCGTGTGAATTCGTCAATGAGTGGGAGTGAGGGATGCAGTAAAGAAGGATTAGTGGATCGGAAATGAGATTGTCGTATCCCAAAAGAAAATCCTGTCGTTTCCGTTGAAACGTTACCCGATTTAGAAGGAAATGTCTTAGAACACATAGTATTTCATAGCGACGCAATTTCCGTGTGTATTCGTCAATGAGTGGGAGTGAGGGATGCAGTAAAGAAGGATTAGTGGATCGCAAATGAGATTGTCGTATCCCAAAAGAAAATCCTGTTGTTTCCATAGAAACGTTACTCGATTTAGAAGGAAATGTCTTAGAACACGTAGTATTTCATAGCGACGCAATTTCCGTGCGAATTCGTCAATGAGTGGGAGTGAGGGATGCAGTAAAGAAGGATTAGTGGATCGGAAATGAGATTGTCGTATCCCAAAAGAAAATCCTGTCGTTTCCATAGAAACGTTACTCGATTTAGAAGGAAATGTCTTAGAACACATAGTATTTCATAGCGATGCAATTTCCGTGTGAATTCGTCAATGAGTGGGAGTGAGGGATGCAGTAAAGAAGGATTAGTGGATCGGAAATGAGATTGTCGTATCCCAAAAGAAAATCCTGTCGTTTCCATAGAAACGATACTCCATTTAGAAGGAATTATCTTAGAACACATAGTATTTCATAGTGACGCAATTTCCGTGTGAATTCGTCAATGTGGGGAAGTGAGGGATGCAGTAAAGAAGGATTAGTGGATCGGAAATGTGATTGTCGTATCCCAAAAGAAAATCCTGTCGTTTCCATAGAAACGTTACTCGATTTAGAAGGATATGTCTTAGAGCACATAGTATTTCATAGCGACGCAATTTCCGTGTGAATTCGTCAATGTGTGGAAGTGAGGGATGCAGTAAAGAAGGATTAAAGGATCGGAAATGAGAATGTCGTATCCCAAAAGAAAATCCTGTCGTTTCCATAGTAACGTTACTCGCTTTAGAAGGAAATGTCTTAGAACAGATAGTATTTCATTGCGACGCAATTTCCGTGTGAATTCGCCAATGTGTGGGAGTGAGGGATGCAGTAAAGAAGGATTAGTGGATCGAAAATGAGATTGTCGTATCCCAAAAGAAAATCCTGTCGTTTCCATAGAAACGTTTCTCGATGTAGAAGGAAATGACTTAGAACGCATAGTATTTCATAGCGACGCAATTTCCGTGTGAATTCGTCAATGTGTGGGAGTGAGGGATGCAGTAAAGAAGGATTAGTGGATCGGAAATGTGTTTGTCGTATCCCAAAAGAAAATCCTGTCGTTTCCATAGAAACGTTTCTCGATGTAGAAGGAAATGTCTTAGAACGCATAGTATTTCATAGCGACGCAATTTCCGTGTGAATTCGTCAATGTGTGGGAGTGAGGGATGCAGTAAAGAAGGATTAGTGGATCGGAAATGTGTTTGTCGTCTCCCAAAAGAAAACCCTGTCGTTTCCATAGAAACGTTAATCGATTTAGAAGGAAATGTCTTAGAACACATAGTCTTTCATAGCGACGCAATTTCCGTGTGAATTCGTCAATGTGTGGGAGTGAGGGATGCAGTAAAGAAGGATTAGTGGATCAGAAATGAGAATGTCGTATCCCAAAAGAAAACCTTGTCGTTTCCATAGAAACGTTACTCGATTTAGAAGGAAATGTCTTAGAACACATAGCAATTCTCAGCGACGCAATTTCCGTGTGAATTGGTCAATGAGTGGGAGTGAGGGATGCAGTAAATAAGGATTAGTGGATCGGAAATGAGATTATCGTATCCCAAAAGAAAATCCTGTCGTTTCCATAGAAACGTTACTCGATTTAGAAGGAAATGTCTTAGAACTCATAGTATTTCATAGCGACGCAATTTCCGTGTGATTTTGTCAATGAGTGGGAGTGAGGGATGCAATAAAGAAGGATTAGTGGATTGGAAATGAGATTGTCATATCCCAAAAGAAAATCTTGTTGTTTCCATAGAAACGTAACTCTATTTAGAAGGAAATGTCTTAGAACACATAGTATTTCATAGCGACGCAATTTCCGTGTGACTTCGTCAGTGTGTGGGAGTGAGGTATGCAGTAAAGAAGGATTAGTGGATCGGAAATGTGATTGTCGTATCCCCAAAGAAAATCCGGTCGTTTCCATAGAAACGTTACTCGATTTAGAAGGAAATGTCTTAGTACACATAGTATTTAATAGCGACGTAATTTCCGTGTGAATTCGTCAATGAGTGGGAGTGAGGGATGCAGTAAAGAAGGATTAGTGGATCGGAAATGAGATTGTCGTATCCCAAAAGAAAATCCTGTCGTTTCCGTTGAAACGTTACCCGATTTAGAAGGAAATGTCTTAGAACACATAGTATTTCATAGCGACGCAATTTCCGTGTGTATTCGTCAATGAGTGGGAGTGAGGGATGCAGTAAAGAAGGATTAGTGGATCGCAAATGAGATTGTCGTATCCCAAAAGAAAATCCTGTTGTTTCCATAGAAACGTTACTCGATTTAGAAGGAAATGTCTTAGAACACGTAGTATTTCATAGCGACGCAATTTCCGTGCGAATTCGTCAATGAGTGGGAGTGAGGGATGCAGTAAAGAAGGATTAGTGGATCGGAAATGAGATTGTCGTATCCCAAAAGAAAATCCTGTCGTTTCCATAGAAACGTTACTCGATTTAGAAGGAAATGTCTTAGAACACATAGTATTTCATAGCGATGCAATTTCCGTGTGAATTCGTCAATGAGTGGGAGTGAGGGATGCAGTAAAGAAGGATTAGTGGATCGGAAATGAGATTGTCGTATCCCAAAAGAAAATCCTGTCGTTTCCATAGAAACGATACTCCATTTAGAAGGAATTATCTTAGAACACATAGTATTTCATAGTGACGCAATTTCCGTGTGAATTCGTCAATGTGGGGAAGTGAGGGATGCAGTAAAGAAGGATTAGTGGATCGGAAATGTGATTGTCGTATCCCAAAAGAAAATCCTGTCGTTTCCATAGAAACGTTACTCGATTTAGAAGGATATGTCTTAGAGCACATAGTATTTCATAGCGACGCAATTTCCGTGTGAATTCGTCAATGTGTGGAAGTGAGGGATGCAGTAAAGAAGGATTAAAGGATCGGAAATGAGAATGTCGTATCCCAAAAGAAAATCCTGTCGTTTCCATAGTAACGTTACTCGCTTTAGAAGGAAATGTCTTAGAACAGATAGTATTTCATTGCGACGCAATTTCCGTGTGAATTCGTCAATGTGTGGGAGTGAGGGATGCAGTAAAGAAGGATTAGTGGATCGAAAATGAGATTGTCGTATCCCAAAAGAAAATCCTGTCGTTTCCATAGAAACGTTTCTCGATGTAGAAGGAAATGACTTAGAACGCATAGTATTTCATAGCGACGCAATTTCCGTGTGAATTCGTCAATGTGTGGGAGTGAGGGATGCAGTAAAGAAGGATTAGTGGATCGGAAATGTGTTTGTCGTCTCCCAAAAGTAAACCCTGTCGTTTCCATAGAAACGTTAATCGATTTAGAAGGAAATGTCTTAGAACACATAGTCTTTCATAGCGACGCAATTTCCGTGTGAATTCGTCAATGTGTGGGAGTGAGGGATGCAGTAAAGAAGGATTAGTGGATCGGAAATGAGAATGTCGTATCCCAAAAGAAAACCCTGTCGTTTCCATAGAAACGTTACTCGATTTAGAAGGAAATGTCTTAGAACACATAGCAATTCACAGCGACGCAATTTCCGTGTGAATTGGTCAATGAGTGGGAGTGAGGGATCCAGTAAATAAGGATTAGTGTATCGGAAATGAGATTATCGTATCCCAAAAGAAAATCCTGTCGTTTCCATAGAAACGTTACTCGATTTAGAAGGAAATGTCTTAGAACTCATAGTATTTCATAGCGACGCAATTTCCGTGTGATTTTGTCAATGAGTGGGAGTGAGGGATGCAATAAAGAAGGATTAGTGGATTGGAAATGAGATTGTCATATCCCAAAAGAAAATCTTGTTGTTTCCATAGAAACGTTACTCGATTTAGAAGGAAATGTCTTAGAACACATAGTATTTCATAGCGACGCAATTTCCGTGTGACTTCGTCAGTGTGTGGGAGTGAGGTATGCAGTAAAGAAGGATTAGTGGATCGGAAATGTGATTGTCGTATCCCAAAAGAAAATCCGGTCGTTTCCATAGAAACGTTACTCGATTTAGAAGGAAATGTCTTAGTACACATAGTATTTCATAGCGACGTAATTTCCGTGTGAATTCGTCAATGAGTGGGAGTGAGGGATGCAGTAAAGAAGGATTAGTGGATCGGAAATGAGATTGTCGTATCCCAGAAGAAAATCCTGTCGTTTCCATAGAAACGTTACTCGATTTAGAAGGAAATGTCTTAGAACTCATAGTATTTCATAGCGACGCAATTTCCGTGGGAATTCGTCAATGAGTGGGAGTGAGGGATGCAGTAAACCAGGATTAGTGGATCGGAAATGAGATTGTCGTATCCCAAAAGAAAATACTGTCGTTTCCGTAGAAACGTTACACGATTTAGAAGGAAATGTCTTAGAACACATAGTATTTCATAGCGACGCAATTTCCGTGTGAATTCGTCAATGTGTGGGAGTGAGGGATGCAGTAAAGAAGGATTAGTGGATCGGAAATGAGATTTTCGTATCCCAAAAGAAAATCCTGTCGTTTCCATAGAAACGTTACTCGATTTAGAAGGAAATGTCTTAACACACATAGTATTTCATAGCGACGTTATTTCCGTGTGAATTCGTCAATGAGTGGGAGTGAGGGATGCAGTAAAGAAGGATTAGTGGATCGGAAATGAGATTGTCGTATCCCAAAAGAAAATCCTGTCGTTTCCGTAGAAACGTTACTCGATTTAGAAGGAAATGTCTTAGAACACATAGTATTTCATAACGACGCAATTTCCGTGTGTATTCGTCAATGAGTGGGAGTGAGGGATGCAGTAAAGAAGGATTAGTGGATCGCAAATGAGATTGTCGTATCCCAAAAGAAAATCCTGTTGTTTCCATAGAAACGTTACTCGATTTAGAAGGAAATGTCTTAGAACACGTAGTATTTCATAGCGACGCAATTTCCTTGCGAATTCGTCAATGAGTGGGAGTGAGGGATGCAGTAAAGAAGGATTAGTGGATCGGAAATGAGATTGTCGTATCCCAAAAGAAAATCCTGTCGTTTCCATAGAAACGTTACTCGATTTAGAAGGAAATGTCTTAGAACACATAGTATTTCATAGCGATGCAATTTCCGTGTGAATTCGTCAATGAGTGGGAGTGAGGGATGCAGTAAAGAAGGATTAGTGGATCGGAAATGTGATTGTCGTATCCCAAAAGAAAATCCTGTCGTTTCCATAGAAACGTTACTCGATTTAGAAGGATATGTCTTAGAGCACATAGTACTTCATAGCGACGCAATTTCCGTGTGAATTCGTCAATGTGTGGAAGTGAGGGATGCAGTAAAGAAGGATTAAAGGATCGGAAATGAGAATGTCGTATCCCAAAAGAAAATCCTGTCGTTTCCATAGTAACGTTACTCGATTTAGAAGGAAATGTCTTAGAACACATAGTATTTCATTGCGACGCAATTTCCGTGTGAATTCGTCAATGTGTGGGAGTGAGGGATGCAGTAAAGAAGGATTAGTGGATCGAAAATGAGATTGTCGTATGCCAAAAGAATATCCTGTCGTTTCCATAGAAACGTTTCTCGATGTAGAAGGAAATGTCTTAGAACGCATAGTATTTCATAGCGACGCAATTTCCGTGTGAATTCGTCAATGTGTGGGAGTGAGGGATGCAGTAAAGAAGGATTAGTGGATCGGAAATGTGTTTGTCGTCTCCCAAAAGAAAACCCTGTCGTTTCCATAGAAACGTTAATCGATTTAGAAGGAAATGTCTTAGAACACATAGTCTTTCATAGCGACGCAATTTCCGTGTGAATTCGTCAATGTGTGGGAGTGAGGGATGCAGTAAAGAAGGATTAGTGGATCGGAAATGAGAATGTCGTATCCCAAAAGAAAACCCTGTCGTTTCCATAGAAACGTTACTCGATTTAGAAGGAAATGTCTTAGAACACATAGCAATTCACAGCGACGCAATTTCCGTGTGAATTGGTCAATGAGTGGGAGTGAGGGATGCAGTAAATAAGGATTGGTGGATTGGAAATGAGATTGTCGTATGCCAAAAGAAAATCCTGTCGTTTCCATAGAAACGTTTCTCGATGTAGAAGGAAATGTCTTAGAACGCATAGTATTTCATAGCGACGCAATTTCCGTGTGAATTCGTCAATGTGTGGGAGTGAGGGATGCAGTAAAGAAGGATTAGTGGATCGGAAATGTGTTTGTCGTCTCCCAAAAGAAAACCCTGTCGTTTCCATAGAAACGTTAATCGATTTAGAAGGAAATGTCTTAGAACACATAGTCTTTCATAGCGACGCAATTTCCGTGAGAATTCGTCAATGTGTGGGAGTGAGGGATGCAGTAAAGAAGGATTAGTGGATCGGAAATGAGAATGTCGTATCCCAAAAGAAAACCCTGTCGTTTCCATAGAAACGTTACTCGATTTAGAAGGAAATGTCTCAGAACACATAGCAATTCACAGCGACGCAATTTCCGTGTGAATTGGTCAATGAGTGGGAGTGAGGGATGCAGTAAATAAGGATTAGTGGATCGCAAATGTGATTGTCGTATCCCAAAAGAAAATCCTGTCGTTTCCATAGAAACGTTACTCGATTTAGAAGGAAATGTCTTAGAACACATAGTATTTCATAGCGACGCAATTTCCGTGTGAATTCGTCAATGTGTGGGAGTGAGGGATGCAGTAAAGAAGGATTAGTGGATCGGAAATGAGATTGTCGTATGCCAAAAGAAAATCCTGTCGTTTCCATAGAAACGTTACTCGATTTAGAAGGAAATGTCTTAGAACACATAGTATTTCATAGCGACGCAATTTGCGTGTGAATTCGTCAATGTGTGGGAGTGAGGGATGCAGTAAAGAATGATTAGTGGATCGGAAATGAGATTATCGTATCCCAAAATAAAATATGGTCGTTTCCATAGAAACGTTACTCGATTTAGAAGGAAATGTCTTAGAACTCATAGTATTTCATAGCGACGCAATTTCCGTGTGATTTTGTCAATGAGTGGGAGTGAGGGATGCAATAAAGAAGGATTAGTGGATTGGAAATGAGATTGTCATACCCAAAAGAAAATCTTGTTGTTTCCATAGAAACGTTACTCGATTTAGAAGGAAATGTCTTAGAACACATAGTATTTCATAGCGACGCAATTTCCGTGTGACTTCGTCAATGTGTGGGAGTGAGGGATGCAGTAAAGAAGGATTAGTGGATCGGAAATGTGATTGTCGTATCCCAAAAGAAAATCCGGTCGTTTCCATAGAAACGTTACTCGATTTAGAAGGAAATGTCTTAGTACACATAGTATTTCATAGCGACGTAATTTCCGTGTGAATTCGTCAATGAGTGGGAGTGAGGGATGCAGTAAAGAAGGATTAGTGGATCGGAAATGAGATTGTCGTATCCCAGAAGAATATCCTGTCGTTTCCATAGAAACGTTACTCGATTTAGAATCAAATATCTTAGAACACATAGTATTTCATAGTGACGCAATTTCCGTGTGAATTCGTCAAAGTGTGGGAGTGAGGGATGCAGTAAAGAAGGATTAGTGGATCGGAAATGAGATTGTCGTATCCCAAAAGAAAATCCTGTCGTTTCCATAGAAACGTTACTCGATTTAGAAGGAAATGTCTTAGAACTCATAGTATTTCATAGCGACGCAATTTCCGTGTGAATTCGTCAATGAGTGGGAGTGAGGGATGCAGTAAACCAGGATTAGTGGATCGGAAATGAGAATGTCGTATCCCAAAAGAAAATCCTATCGTTTCCGTAGAAACGTTACACGATTTAGAAGGAAATGTCTTAGAACACATAGTATTTCATAGCGACGCAATTTCCGTGTGAATTCGTCAATGTGTGGGAGTGAGGGATGCAGTAAAGAAGGATTAGTGGATCGGAAATGAGATTGTCGAATCCCAAAATAAAATCCTGTCGTTTCCATAGAAACGTTACTCGATTTAGAAGGAAATGTCTTAAAACACATAGTATTTCATAGCGACGCAATTTCCGTGTGAATTCGTCAATGAGTGGGAGTGAGGGATGCAGTAAAGAAGGATTAGTGGATCGGAAATGAGATTGTCGTATCCCAAAAGAAAATCCTGTCGTTTCCGTAGAAACGTTACTCGATTTAGAAGGAAATGTCTTAGTACACATAGTATTTCATAGCGACGCAATTTCCGTGTGTATTCGTCAATGAGTGGGAGTGGGGGATGCAGTAAAGAAGGATTAGTGTATCGCAAATGAGTTTGTCGTATCCCAAAAGAAAATCCTGTTGTTTCCATAGAAACGTTACTCGATTTAGAAGGAAATGTCTTAGAACACGTAGTATTTCATAGCGACGCAATTTCCGTGCGAATTCGTCAATGAGTGGGAGTGAGGGATGCAGTAAAGAAGGATTAGTGGATCGGAAATAAGATTGTCGTATCCCAAAAGAAAATCCTGTCGTTTCCATAGAAACGTTACTCGATTTAGAAGGAAATGTCTTAGAACACATAGTATTTCATAGCGATGCAATTTCCGTGTGAATTCGTCAATGAGTGGGAGTGAGGGATGCAGTAAAGAAGGATTAGTGGATCGGAAATGAGATTGTCGTATCCCAAAAGAAAATCCTGTCGTTTCCATAGAAACGATACTCCATTTAGAAGGAATTATCTTAGAACACACAGTATTTCATAGTGACGCAATTTCCGTGTGAATTCGTCAATGTGGGGAAGTGAGGGATGCAGTAAAGAAGGATTAGTGGATCGGAAATGTGATTGTCGTATCCCAAAAGAAAATCCTGTCGTTTCCATAGAAACGTTACTCGATTTAGAAGGAAATGTCTTAGAGCACATAGTAATTCATAGCGACGCAATATCCGTGTGAATTCGTCAATGTGTGGAAGTGAGGGATGCAGTAAAGAAGGATTAAAGGATCGGAAATGAGAATGTCGTATCCCAAAAGAAAATCCTGTCGTTTCCATAGTAACGTTACTCGATTTAGAAGGAAATGTCTTAGAACACATAGTATTTCATTGCGACGCAATTTCCGTGTGACTTCGTCAATGTGTGGGAGTGAGGGATGCAGTAAAGAAGGATTAGTGGATCGGAAATGTGATTGTCGTATCCCAAAAGAAAATCCGGTCGTTTCCATAGAAACGTTACTCGATTTAGAAGGAAATGTCTTAGTACACATAGTATTTCATAGCGACGTAATTTCCGTGTGAATTCGTCAATGAGTGGGAGTGAGGGATGCAGTAAAGAAGGATTAGTGGATCGGAAATGAGATTGTCGTATCCCAGAAGAATATCCTGTCGTTTCCATAGAAACGTTACTCGATTTAGAATCAAATATCTTAGAACACATAGTATTTCATAGTGACGCAATTTCCGTTTGATATTCGTCAATGTGTGGGAGTGAGGGATGCAGTAAAGAGGGATTAGTGGATCGGAAATGTGATTGTCGTATCCCAAAAGAAAATCCTGTCGTTTCCGTAGAGACGTTACTCGATTTAGAAGGAAATGTCTTGGAACACATAGTATTTCATAGCGACGCAATTTCCGTGTGAATTCGTCAAAGTGTGGGAGTGAGGGATGCAGTAAAGAAGGATTAGTGGATCGGAAATGAGATTGTCGTATCCCAAAAGAAAATCCTGTCGTTTCCATAGAAACGTTACTCGATTTAGAAGGAAATGTCTCAAAACACATAGTATTTCATAGCGACGCAATTTCCGTGTGAATTCGTCAATGAGTGGGAGTGAGGGATGCAGTAAAGAAGGATTAGTGGATCGGAAATGAGATTGTCGTATCCCAAAAGAAAATCCTGTCGTTTCCGTAGAAACGTTACTCGATTTAGAAGGAAATGTCTTAGAACACATAGTATTTCATAGCGACGCAATTTCCGTGTGTATTCGTCAATGAGTGGGAGTGAGGGATGCAGTAAAGAAGGATTAGTGTATCGCAAATGAGTTTGTCGTATCCCAAAAGAAAATCCTGTTGTTTCCATAGAAACGTTACTCGATTTAGAAGGAAATGTCTTAGAACACGTAGTATTTCATAGCGACGCAATTTCCGTGCGAATTCGTCAATGAGTGGGAGTGAGGGATGCAGTAAAGAAGGATTAGTGGATCGGAAATAAGATTGTCGTATCCCAAAAGAAAATCCTGTCGTTTCCATAGAAACGTTACTCGATTTAGAAGGAAATGTCTTAGAACACATAGTATTTCATAGCGATGCAATTTCCGTGTGAATTCGTCAATGAGTGGGAGTGAGGGATGCAGTAAAGAAGGATTAGTGGATCGGAAATGAGATTGTCGTATCCCAAAAGAAAATCCTGTCGTTTCCATAGAAACGATACTCCATTTAGAAGGAATTATCTTAGAACACACAGTATTTCATAGTGACGCAATTTCCGTGTGAATTCGTCAATGTGGGGAAGTGAGGGATGCAGTAAAGAAGGATTAGTGGATCGGAAATGTGATTGTCGTATCCCAAAAGAAAATCCTGTCGTTTCCATAGAAACGTTACTCGATTTAGAAGGAAATGTCTTAGAGCACATAGTAATTCATAGCGACGCAATTTCCGTGTGAATTCGTCAATGTGTGGAAGTGAGGGATGCAGTAAAGAAGGATTAAAGGATCGGAAATGAGAATGTCGTATCCCAAAAGAAAATCCTGTCGTTTCCATAGTAACGTTACTCGATTTAGAAGGAAATGTCTTAGAACACATAGTATTTCATTGCGACGCAATTTCCGTGTGAATTCGTCAATGTGTGGGAGTGAGGGATGCAGTAAAGAAGGATTAGTGGATCGAAAATGAGATTGTCGTATCCCAAAAGAAAATCCTGTCGTTTCCATAGAAACGTTTCTCGATGTAGAAGGAAATGTCTTAGAACGCATAGTATTTCATAGCGACGCAATTTCCGTGTGAATTCGTCAATGTGTGGGAGTGAGGGATGCAGTAAAGAAGGATTAGTGGATCGGAAATGAGATTATCGTATCCCAAAATAAAATATGGTCGTTTCCATAGAAACGTTACTCGATTTAGAAGGAAATGTCTTAGAACTCATAGTATTTCATAGCGACGCAATTTCCGTGTGATTTTGTCAATGAGTGGGAGTGAGGGATGCAATAAAGAAGGATTAGTGGATTGGAAATGCGATTGTCATATCCCAAAAGAAAATCTTGTTGTTTCCATAGAAACGTTACTCGATTTAGAAGGAAATGTCTTAGAACACATAGTATTTCATAGCGACGCAATTTCCGTGTGACTTCGTCAATGTGTGGGAGTGAGGGATGCAGTAAAGAAGGGTTAGTGGATCGGAAATGTGATTGTCGTATCCCAAAAGAAAATCCGGTCGTTTCCATAGAAACGTTACTCGATTTAGAAGGAAATGTCTTAGTACACATAGTATTTCATAGCGACGTAATTTCCGTGTGAATTCGTCAATGAGTGGGAGTGAGGGATGCAGTAAAGAAGGATTAGTGGATCGGAAATGAGATTGTCGTATCCCAGAAGAATATCCTGTCGTTTCCATAGAAACGTTACTCGATTTAGAATCAAATATCTTAGAACACATAGTATTTCATAGTGACGCAATTTCCGTTTGATATTCGTCAATGTGTGGGAGTGAGGGATGCAGTAAAGAGGGATTAGTGGATCGGAAATGTGATTGTCGTATCCCAAAAGAAAATCCTGTCGTTTCCATAGAGACGTTACTCGATTTAGAAGGAAATGTCTTGGAACACATAGTATTTCATAGCGACGCAATTTCCGTGTGAATTCGTCAAAGTGTGGGAGTGAGGGATGCAGTAAAGAAGGATTAGTGGATCGGAAATGAGATTGTCGTATCCCAAAAGAAAATCCTGTCGTTTCCATAGAAACGTTACTCGATTTAGAAGGAAATGTCTTAGAACTCATAGTATTTCATAGCGACGCAATTTCCGTGTGAATTCGTCAATGAGTGGGAGTGAGGGATGCAGTAAACCAGGATTAGTGGATCGGAAATGAGATTGTCGTATCCCAAAAGAAAATCCTGTCGTTTCCGTAGAAACGTTACACGATTTAGAAGGAAATGTCTTAGAACACATAGTATTTCATAGCGACGCAATTTCCGTGTGAATTCGTCAATGTGTGGGAGTGAGGGATGCAGTAAAGAAGGATTAGTGGATCGGAAATGAGATTGTCGTATCCCAAAAGAAAATCCTGTCGTTTCCATAGAAACGTTACTCGATTTAGAAGGAAATGTCGTAAAACACATAGTATTTCATAGCGACGCAATTTCCGTGTGAATTCGTCAATGAGTGGGAGTGAGGGATGCAGTAAAGAAGGATTAGTGGATCGGAAATGAGATTGTCGTATCCCAAAAGAAAATCCTGTCGTTTCCGTAGAAACGTTACTCGATTTAGAAGGAAATGTCTTAGAACACATAGTATTTCATAGCGACGCAATTTCCGTGTGTATTCGTCAATGAGTGGGAGTGAGGGATGCAGTAAAGAAGGATTAGTGGATCGCAAATGAGATTGTCGTATCCCAAAAGAAAATCCTGTTGTTTCCATAGAAACATTACTCGATTTAGAAGGAAATGTCTTCGAACACGTAGTATTTCATAGCGACGCAATTTCCGTGCGAATTCGTCAATGAGTGGGAGTGAGGGATGCAGCAAAGAAGGATTAGTGGATCGGAAATGAGATTGTCGTATCCCAAAAGAAAATCCTGTCGTTTCCATAGAAACGTTACTCGATTTAGAAGGAAATGTCTTAGACCACATAGTATTTCATAGCGATGCAATTTCCGTGTGAATTCGTCAATGAGTGGGAGTTAGGGATGCAGTAAAGAAGGATTAGTGGATCGGAAATGAGATTGACGTATCCCAAAAGAAAATCCTGTCGTTTCCATAGAAACGATACTCCATTTAGAAGGAATTATCTTAGAACACATAGTATTTCATAGTGACGCAATTTCCGTGTGAATTCGTCAATGTGGGGAAGTGAGGGATGCAGTAAAGAAGGATTAGTGGATCGGAAATGTGATTGTCGTATCCCAAAAGAAAATCCTGTCGTTTCCATAGAAACGTTACTCGATTTAGAAGGAAATGTCTTAGAGCACATAGTATTTCATAGCGACGCAATTTCCGTGTGAATTCGTCAATGTGTGGAAGTGAGGGATGCAGTAAAGAAGGATTAAAGGATCGGAAATGAGAATGTCGTATCCCAAAAGAAAATCCTGTCGTTTCCATAGTAACGTTACTCGATTTAGAAGGAAATGTCTTAGAACACATAGTATTTCATTGCGACGCAATTTCCGTGTGAATTCGTCAATGTGTGGGAGTGAGGGATGCAGTAAAGAAGGATTAGTGGATCGAAAATGAGATTGTCGTATCCCAAAAGAAAATCCTGTCGTTTCCATAGAAACGTTTCTCGATGTAGAAGGAAATGTCTTAGAACGCATAGTATTTCATAGCGACGCAATTTCCGTGTGAATTCGTCAATGTGTGGGAGTGAGGGATGCAGTAAAGAAGGATTAGTGGATCGGAAATGAGATTATCGTATCCCAAAATAGAATATGTTCGTTTCCATAGAAACGTTACTCGATTTAGAAGGAAATGTCTTAGAACTCATAGTATTTCATAGCGACGCAATTTCCGTGTGAATTCGTCAATGAGTGGGAGTGAGGGATGCAGTAAAGAAGGATTAGTGGATCGGAAATGAGATTGTCGTATCCCAAAAGAAAATCCTGTCGTTTCCGTAGAAACGTTACTCGATTTAGAAGGAAATGTCTTAGAACACATAGTATTTCATAGCGACGCAATTTCCGTGTGTATTCGTCAATGAGTGGGAGTGAGGGATGCAGTAAAGAAGGATTAGTGTATCGCAAATGAGTTTGTCGTATCCCAAAAGAAAATCCTGTTGTTTCCATAGAAACGTTACTCGATTTAGAAGGAAATGTCTTAGAACACGTAGTATTTCATAGCGACGCAATTTCCGTGCGAATTCGTCAATGAGTGGGAGTGAGGGATGCAGTAAAGAAGGATTAGTGGATCGGAAATAAGATTGTCGTATCCCAAAAGAAAATCCTGTCGTTTCCATAGAAACGTTACTCGATTTAGAAGGAAATGTCTTAGAACACATAGTATTTCATAGCGATGCAATTTCCGTGTGAATTCGTCAATGAGTGGGAGTGAGGGATGCAGCAAAGAAGGATTAGTGGATCGGAAATGAGATTGTCGTATCCCAAAAGAAAATCCTGTCGTTTCCATAGAAACGATACTCCATTTAGAAGGAATTATCTTAGAACACGTAGTATTTCATAGTGACGCAATTTCCGTGTGAATTCGTCAATGTGTGGAAGTGAGGGATGCAGTAAAGAAGGATTAAAGGATCGGAAATGAGAATGTCGTATCCCAAAAGAAAATCCTGTCGTTTCCATAGTAACGTTACTCGATTTAGAAGGAAATGTCTTAGAACACATAGTATTTCATTGCGACGCAATTTCCGTGTGAATTCGTCAATGTGTGGGAGTGAGGGATGCAGTAAAGAAGGATTAGTGGATCGAAAATGAGATTGTCGTATCCCAAAAGAAAATCCTGTCGTTTCCATAGAAACGTTTCTCGATGTAGAAGGAAATGTCTTAGAACGCATAGTATTTCATAGCGACGCAATTTCCGTGTGAATTCGTCAATGTGTGGGAGTGAGGGATGCAGTAAAGAAGGATTAGTGGATCGGAAATGAGATTATCGTATCCCAAAATAAAATATGGTCGTTTCCATAGAAACGTTACTCGATTTAGAAGGAAATGTCTTAGAACTCATAGTATTTCATAGCGACGCAATTTCCGTGTGATTTTGTCAATGAGTGGGAGTGAGGGATGCAATAAAGAAGGATTAGTGGATTGGAAATGCGATTGTCATATCCCAAAAGAAAATCTTGTTGTTTCCATAGAAACGTTACTCGATTTAGAAGGAAATGTCTTAGAACACATAGTATTTCATAGCGACGCAATTTCCGTGTGACTTCGTCAATGTGTGGGAGTGAGGGATGCAGTAAAGAAGGGTTAGTGGATCGGAAATGTGATTGTCGTATCCCAAAAGAAAATCCGGTCGTTTCCATAGAAACGTTACTCGATTTAGAAGGAAATGTCTTAGTACACATAGTATTTCATAGCGACGTAATTTCCGTGTGAATTCGTCAATGAGTGGGAGTGAGGGATGCAGTAAAGAAGGATTAGTGGATCGGAAATGAGATTGTCGTATCCCAGAAGAATATCCTGTCGTTTCCATAGAAACGTTACTCGATTTAGAATCAAATATCTTAGAACACATAGTATTTCATAGTGACGCAATTTCCGTTTGATATTCGTCAATGTGTGGGAGTGAGGGATGCAGTAAAGAGGGATTAGTGGATCGGAAATGTGATTGTCGTATCCCAAAAGAAAATCCTGTCGTTTCCGTAGAGACGTTACTCGATTTAGAAGGAAATGTCTTGGAACACATAGTATTTCATAGCGACGCAATTTCCGTGTGAATTCGTCAAAGTGTGGGAGTGAGGGATGCAGTAAAGAAGGATTAGTGGATCGGAAATGAGATTGTCGTATCCCAAAAGAAAATCCTGTCGTTACCATAGAAACGTTACTCGATTTAGAAGGAAATGTCTTAGAACTCATAGTATTTCATAGCGACGCAATTTCCGTGTGAATTCGTCAATGAGTGGGAGTGAGGGATGCAGTAAACCAGGATTAGTGGATCGGAAATGAGATTGTCGTATCCCAAAAGAAAATCCTGTCGTTTCCGTAGAAACGTTACACGATTTAGAAGGAAATGTCTTAGAACACATAGTATTTCATAGCGACGCAATTTCCGTGTGAATTCGTCAATGAGTGGGAGTGAGGGATGCAGTAAAGAAGGATTAGTGGATCGCAAATGAGATTGTCGTATCCCAAAAGAAAATCCTGTTGTTTCCATAGAAACATTACTCGATTTAGAAGGAAATGTCTTCGAACACGTAGTATTTCATAGCGACGCAATTTCCGTGCGAATTCGTCAATGAGTGGGAGTGAGGGATGCAGCAAAGAAGGATTAGTGGATCGGAAATGAGATTGTCGTATCCCAAAAGAAAATCCTGTCGTTTCCATAGAAACGTTACTCGATTTAGAAGGAAATGTCTTAGACCACATAGTAATTCATAGCGATGCAATTTCCGTGTGAATTCGTCAATGAGTGGGAGTGAGGGATGCAGTAAAGAAGGATTAGTGGATCGGAAATGAGATTGACGTATCCCAAAAGAAAATCCTGTCGTTTCCATAGAAACGATACTCCATTTAGAAGGAATTATCTTAGAACACATAGAATTTCATAGTGACGCAATTTCCGTGTGAATTCGTCAATGTGGGGAAGTGAGGGATGCAGTAAAGAAGGATTAGTGGATCGGAAATGTGATTGTCGTATCCCAAAAGAAAATCCTGTCGTTTCCATAGAAACGTTACTCGATTTAGAAGGAAATGTCTTAGAGCACATAGTATTTCATAGCGACGCAATTTCCGTGTGAATTCGTCAATGTGTGGAAGTGAGGGATGCAGTAAAGAAGGATTAAAGGATCGGAAATGAGAATGTCGTATCCCAAAAGAAAATCCTGTCGTTTCCATAGTAACGTTACTCGATTTAGAAGGAAATGTCTTAGAACACATAGTATTTCATTGCGACGCAATTTCCGTGTGAATTCGTCAATGTGTGGGAGTGAGGGATGCAGTAAAGCAGGATTAGTGGATCGAAAATGAGATTGTCGTATCCCAAAAGAAAATCCTGTCGTTTCCATAGAAACGTTTCTCGATGTAGAAGGAAATGTCTTAGAACGCATAGTATTTCATAGCGACGCAATTTCCGTGTGAATTCGTCAATGTGTGGGAGTGAGGGATGCAGTAAAGAAGGATTAGTGGATCGGAAATGAGATTATCGTATCCCAAAATGGAATATGGTCGTTTCCATAGAAACGTTACTCGATTTAGAAGGAAATGTCTTAGAACTCATAGTATTTCATAGCGACGCAATTTCCGTGTGATTTTGTCAATGAGTGGGAGTGAGGGATGCAATAAAGAAGGATTAGTGGATTGGAAATGAGATTGTCATATCCCAAAAGAAAATCTTGTTGTTTCCACAGAAACGTTACTCGATTTAGAAGGAAATGTCTTAGAACACATAGTATTTCATAGCGACGCAATTTCCGTGTGACTTCGTCAGTGTGTGGGAGTGAGGTATGCAGTAAAGAAGGATTAGTGGATCGGAAATGTGATTGTCGTATCCCAAAAGAAAATCCGGTCGTTTCCATAGAAACGTTACTCGATTTAGAAGGAAATGTCTTAGTACACATAGTATTTCATAGCGACGTAATTTCCGTGTGAATTCGTCAATGAGTGGGAGTGAGGGATGCAGTAAAGAAGGATTAGTGGATCGGAAATGAGATTGTCGTATCCCAGAAGAAAATCCTGTCGTTTCCATAGAAACGTTACTCGATTTAGAAGGAAATGTCTTAGAACTCATAGTATTTCATAGCGACGCAATTTCCGTGTGAATTCGTCAATGAGTGGGAGTGAGGGATGCAGTAAAGACGGATTAGTGGATCGGAAATGAGATTGTCGTATCCCAAAAGAAAATCCTGTCGTTTCCGTAGAAACGTTACACGATTTAGAAGGAAATGTCTTAGAACACATAGTATTTCATAGCGACGCAATTTCCGTGTGAATTCGTCAATGTGTGGGAGTGAGGGATGCATTAAAGAAGGATTAGTGGATCGGAAATGAGATTTTCGTATCCCAAAAGAAAATCCTGTCGTTTCCATAGAAACGTTACTCGATTTAGAAGGAAATGTCTTAAAACACATAGTATTTCATAGCGACGCAATTTCCGTGTGAATTCGTCAATGAGTGGGAGTGAGGGATGCAGTAAAGAAGGATTAGTGGATCGGAAATGAGATTGTCGTATCCCAAAAGAAAATCCTGTCGTTTCCGTAGAAACGTTACTCGATTTAGAAGGAAATGGCTTAGAACACATAGTATTTCATAGCGACGCAATTTCCGTGTGTATTCGTCAATGAGTGGGAGTGAGGGATGCAGTAAAGAAGGATTAGTGGATCGCAAATGAGATTGTCGTATCCCAAAAGAAAATCCTGTTGTATCCATAGAAACGTTACTCGATTTAGAAGGAAATGTCTTAGAACACGTAGTATTTCATAGCGACGCAATTTCCGTGCTAATTCGTCAATGAGTGGGAGTGAGGGATGCAGTAAAGAAGGATTAGTGGATCGGAAATGAGATTGTCGTATCCCAAAAGAAAATCCTGTCGTTTCCATAGAAACGTTACTCGATTTAGAAGGAAATGTCTTAGAACACATAGTATTTCATAGCGATGCAATTTCCGTGTGAATTCGTCAATGAGTGGGAGTGAGGGATGCAGTAAAGAAGGATTAGTGGATCGGAAATGAGATTGTCGTATCCCAAAAGAAAATCCTGTCGTTTCCATAGAAACGATACTCCATTTAGAAGGAATTATCTTAGAACACATAGTATTTCATAGTGACGCAATATCCGTGTGAATTCGTCAATGTGGGGAAGTGAGGGATGCAGTAAAGAAGGATTAGTGGATCGGAAATGTGATTGTCGTATCCCAAAAGAAAATCCTGTCGTTTCCATAGAAACGTTACTCGATTTAGAAGGATATGTCTTAGAGCACATAGTATTTCATAGCGACGCAATTTCCGTGTGAATTCGTCAATGTGTGGAAGTGAGGGATGCAGTAAAGAAGGATTAAATGATCGGAAATGAGAATGTCGTATCCCAAAAGAAAATCCTGTCGTTTCCATAGTAACGTTACTCGATTTAGAAGGAAATGTCTTAGAACACATAGTATTTCATTGCGACGCAATTTCCGTGTGAATTCGTCAATGTGTGGGAGTGAGGGATGCGGTAAAGAAGGATTAGTGGATCGAAAATGAGATTGTCGTATCCCAAAAGAAAATCCTGTCGTTTCCATAGAAACGTTTCTCGATGTAGAAGGAAATGTCTTAGAACGCATAGTATTTCATAGCGACGCAATTTCCGTGTGAATTCGTCAATGTGTGGGAGTGAGGGATGCAGTAAAGAAGGATTAGTGGATCGGAAATGTGTTTGTCGTCTCCCAAAAGAAAACCCTGTCGTTTCCATAGAAACGTTAATCGATTTAGAAGGAAATGTCTTAGAACACATAGTCTTTCATAGCGACGCAATTTCCGTGTGAATTCGTCAATGTGTGGGAGTGAGGGATGCAGTAAAGAAGGATTAGTGGATCGGAAATGAGAATGTCGTATCCCAAAAGAAAACCCTGTCGTTTCCATAGAAACGTTACTCGATTTAGAAGGAAATGTCTTAGAACACATAGCAATTCACAGCGACGCAATTTCCGTGTGAATTGGTCAATGAGTGGGAGTGAGGGATGCAGTAAATAAGGATTAGTGGATTGGAAATGAGATTGTCGTATCCCAAAAGAAAATCCTGTCGTTTCCATAGAAACGTTACTCGATTTAGAAGGAATTATCTTAGAACACATAGTATTTCATAGCGACGCAATTTCTGTGTGAATTCGTCAATGAGTGGGAGTGAGGGATGCAGTAAAGAAGAATTAGTGGATCGGAAATGAGATTGTCGTATCCCAAAAGAAAATCCTTTCGTTTCCTTAGAAACGTTACTCGATTTAGAAGGAAATGTCTTAGAACATATAGTATTTCATAGCGACGCAATTTCCTTGTGAATTCGTCAATGTGTGGGAGTGAGGGATGCAGTAAAGAAGGATTAGTGGATCAGAAATGAGATTGTCGTATCCCAAAAGAAAATCCTGTCGTTTCCATAGAAACGTTACTCGATTTAGAAGGAAATGTCTTAGAACACATAGTAATTCATAGCGACGCAATTTCCGTGTGAATTCGTCAATGAGTGGGAGTGAGGGATTCAGTAAAGAAGGATTAGTGGATCGGAAATGAGATTGTCGTATCCCAAAAGAAAATCCTGTCGTTTCCATATAAACGTTACTCGATTTAGAAGGAAATGTCTTAGAACACATAGTATTTCATAGCGGCGCAATTTCCGTGTGAATTCGTCAATGAGTGGGAGTGAGGGATGCAGGAAAGTAGGATTAGTGGATTGGAAATGAGATTGTCGTGTCCCAAAAGAAAATCCTGTCGTTCCCATAGAAACGTTACTCGATTTAGAAGGAAATGTCTTAGAACACATAGTATTTCATAGCGACGCAATTTCTGTGTGAATTCGTCAATGAGTGGGAGTGAGGGATGCAGTAAAGAAGGATTAGTGGATCGGAAATGAGATTGTCGTATCCCAAAAGAAAATCCTGTCGTTTCCATAGAAACGTTACTCGATTTAGAAGGAAATGTCTTAGAACACATAGTATTTCATAGCGACGCAATTTCCGTGTGAATTCGTCAATGTGTGGGAGTGAGGGATGCAGTAAAGAAGGATTAGTGGATCGGAAATGAGATTGTCGTATCCCAAAAGAAAATCCTGTCGTTTCCATAGAAACGTTACTCGATTTAGAAGGAAATGTCTTAGAACACATAGTATTTCATAGCGACGCAATTTCCGTGTGAATTCGTCAATGAGTTGGAGTGAGGGATGCAGTAAAGGAGGATTAGTGGATCGGAAATAAGATTGTCGTATCCCAAAAGAAAATCCTGTCGTTTCCATAGAAGCGTTCCTCGATTTAGAAGGAAATGTCTTAGAACACATAGTACTTCATAGCGACGCAATTCTCGTGTGAATTCGTCAATGAGTGGGAGTGAGGGATGCAGTAAAGAAGGATTAGTGGATCCTAAATGAGATTGTCGTATCCCAAAAGAAAATCCTGTCGTTTCCATAGAAACGTTACTCGATTTAGAAGGAAATGTCTTAGAACACATAGTATTTCATAGCGACGCAATTTCCGTGTGAATTCGTCAATGTGTGGGAGTGAGGGATGCAGTAAAGAAGGATTAGTGGATCGGAAATGAGATTGTCGTATCCCAAAAGAAAATCCTGTCGTTTCCATAGAAACGTTACTCGATTTAGAAGGAAATGTCTTAGAACACATTGTATTTCATAGCGACGCAATTTGCGTGTGAATTCGTCAATGTGTTGGAGTGAGGGATGCAGTAAAGAAGGATTAGTGGATCGGAAATGAGATTATCGTATCCCAAAATAAAATATGGTCGTTTCCATAGAAACGTTACTCGAATTAGAAAGAAATGTCTTAGAACTCATAGTATTTCATAGCGACGCAATTTCCGTGTGATTTTGTCAATGAGTGGGAGTGAGGGATGCAGTAAAGAAGGATTAGTGGATTGGAAATGAGATTGTCATATCCCAAAAGAAAATCTTGTTGTTTCCATAGAAACGTTACTCGATTTAGAAGGAAATGTCTTAGAACACATAGTATTTCATAGCGACGCAATTTCCGTGTGAATTCGTCAATGTGTGGGAGTGAGGGATGCAGTAAAGAAGGATTAGTGGATCGGAAATGAGATTGTCGTATCCCAAAAGAAAATCCTGTCGTTTCCATAGAAACGTTACTCGATTTAGAAGGAAATGTCTTAGAACACATAGTATTTCATAGCGACGCAATTTCCGTGTGAATTCGTCAATGAGTTGGAGTGAGGGATGCAGTAAAGGAGGATTAGTGGATCGGAAATAAGATTGTCGTATCCCAAAAGAAAATCCTGTCGTTTCCATAGAAGCGTTCCTCGATTTAGAAGGAAATGTCTTAGAACACATAGTACTTCATAGCGACGCAATTCTCGTGTGAATTCGTCAATGAGTGGGAGTGAGGGATGCAGTAAAGAAGGATTAGTGGATCCTAAATGAGATTGTCGTATCCCAAAAGAAAATCCTGTCGTTTCCATAGAAACGTTACTCGATTTAGAAGGAAATGTCTTAGAACACATAGTATTTCATAGCGACGCAATTTCCGTGTGAATTCGTCAATGTGTGGGAGTGAGGGATGCAGTAAAGAAGGATTAGTGGATCGGAAATGAGATTGTCGTATCCCAAAAGAAAATCCTGTCGTTTCCATAGAAACGTTACTCGATTTAGAAGGAAATGTCTTAGAACACATTGTATTTCATAGCGACGCAATTTGCGTGTGAATTCGTCAATGTGTTGGAGTGAGGGATGCAGTAAAGAAGGATTAGTGGATCGGAAATGAGATTATCGTATCCCAAAATAAAATATGGTCGTTTCCATAGAAACGTTACTCGATTTACAAAGAAATGTCTTAGAACTCATAGTATTTCATAGCGACGCAATTTCCGTGTGATTTTGTCAATGAGTGGGAGTGAGGGATGCAGTAAAGAAGGATTAGTGGATTGGAAATGAGATTGTCATATCCCAAAAGAAAATCTTGTTGTTTCCATAGAAACGTTACTCGATTTAGAAGGAAATGTCTTAGAACACATAGTATTTCATAGCGACGCAATTTCCGTGTGAATTCGTCAATGTGTGGAAGTGAGGGATGCAGTAAAGAAGGATTAAATGATCGGAAATGAGAATGTCGTATCCCAAAAGAAAATCCTGTCGTTTCCATAGTAACGTTACTCGATTTAGAAGGAAATGTCTTAGAACACATAGTATTTCATTGCGACGCAATTTCCGTGTGAATTCGTCAATGTGTGGGAGTGAGGGATGCGGTAAAGAAGGATTAGTGGATCGAAAATGAGATTGTCGTATCCCAAAAGAAAATCCTGTCGTTTCCATAGAAACGTTTCTCGATGTAGAAGGAAATGTCTTAGAACGCATAGTATTTCATAGCGACGCAATTTCCGTGTGAATTCGTCAATGTGTGGGAGTGAGGGATGCAGTAAAGAAGGATTAGTGGATCGGAAATGTGTTTGTCGTCTCCCAAAAGAAAACCCTGTCGTTTCCATAGAAACGTTAATCGATTTAGAAGGAAATGTCTTAGAACACATAGTCTTTCATAGCGACGCAATTTCCGTGTGAATTCGTCAATGTGTGGGAGTGAGGGATGCAGTAAAGAAGGATTAGTGGATCGGAAATGAGAATGTCGTATCCCAAAAGAAAACCCTGTCGTTTCCATAGAAACGTTACTCGATTTAGAAGGAAATGTCTTAGAACACATAGCAATTCACAGCGACGCAATTTCCGTGTGAATTGGTCAATGAGTGGGAGTGAGGGATGCAGTAAATAAGGATTAGTGGATTGGAAATGAGATTGTCGTATCCCAAAAGAAAATCCTGTCGTTTCCATAGAAACGTTACTCGATTTAGAAGGAATTATCTTAGAACACATAGTATTTCATAGCGACGCAATTTCTGTGTGAATTCGTCAATGAGTGGGAGTGAGGGATGCAGTAAAGAAGAATTAGTGGATCGGAAATGAGATTGTCGTATCCCAAAAGAAAATCCTTTCGTTTCCTTAGAAACGTTACTCGATTTAGAAGGAAATGTCTTAGAACATATAGTATTTCATAGCGACGCAATTTCCTTGTGAATTCGTCAATGTGTGGGAGTGAGGGATGCAGTAAAGAAGGATTAGTGGATCAGAAATGAGATTGTCGTATCCCAAAAGAAAATCCTGTCGTTTCCATAGAAACGTTACTCGATTTAGAAGGAAATGTCTTAGAACACATAGTAATTCATAGCGACGCAATTTCCGTGTGAATTCGTCAATGAGTGGGAGTGAGGGATGCAGTAAAGAAGGATTAGTGGATCGGAAATGAGATTGTCGTATCCCAAAAGAAAATCCTGTCGTTTCCATATAAACGTTACTCGATTTAGAAGGAAATGTCTTAGAACACATAGTATTTCATAGCGGCGCAATTTCCGTGTGAATTCGTCAATGAGTGGGAGTGAGGGATGCAGGAAAGTAGGATTAGTGGATTGGAAATGAGATTGTCGTGTCCCAAAAGAAAATCCTGTCGTTCCCATAGAAACGTTACTCGATTTAGAAGGAAATGTCTTAGAACACATAGTATTTCATAGCGACGCAATTTCTGTGTGAATTCGTCAATGAGTGGGAGTGAGGGATGCAGTAAAGAAGGATTAGTGGATCGGAAATGAGATTGTCGTATCCCAAAAGAAAATCCTGTCGTTTCCATAGAAACGTTACTCGATTTAGAAGGAAATGTCTTAGAACACATAGTATTTCATAGCGACGCAATTTCCGTGTGAATTCGTCAATGTGTGGGAGTGAGGGATGCAGTAAAGAAGGATTAGTGGATCGGAAATGAGATTGTCGTATCCCAAAAGAAAATCCTGTCGTTTCCATAGAAACGTTACTCGATTTAGAAGGAAATGTCTTAGAACACATAGTATTTCATAGCGACGCAATTTCCGTGTGAATTCGTCAATGAGTGGGAGTGAGGGATGCAGTAAAGGAGGATTAGTGGATCGGAAATAAGATTGTCGTATCCCAAAAGAAAATCCTGTCGTTTCCATAGAAGCGTTCCTCGATTTAGAAGGAAATGTCTTAGAACACATAGTACTTCATAGCGACGCAATTCTCGTGTGAATTCGTCAATGAGTGGGAGTGAGGGATGCAGTAAAGAAGGATTAGTGGATCCTAAATGAGATTGTCGTATCCCAAAAGAAAATCCTGTCGTTTCCATAGAAACGTTACTCGATTTAGAAGGAAATGTCTTAGAACACATAGTATTTCATAGCGACGCAATTTCCGTGTGAATTCGTCAATGTGTGGGAGTGAGGGATGCAGTAAAGAAGGATTAGTGGATCGGAAATGAGATTGTCGTATCCCAAAAGAAAATCCTGTCGTTTCCATAGAAACGTTACTCGATTTAGAAGGAAATGTCTTAGAACACATTGTATTTCATAGCGACGCAATTTGCGTGTGAATTCGTCAATGTGTTGGAGTGAGGGATGCAGTAAAGAAGGATTAGTGGATCGGAAATGAGATTATCGTATCCCAAAATAAAATATGGTCGTTTCCATAGAAACGTTACTCGATTTAGAAAGAAATGTCTTAGAACTCATAGTATTTCATAGCGACGCAATTTCCGTGTGATTTTGTCAATGAGTGGGAGTGAGGGATGCAGTAAAGAAGGATTAGTGGATTGGAAATGAGATTGTCATATCCCAAAAGAAAATCTTGTTGTTTCCATAGAAACGTTACTCGATTTAGAAGGAAATGTCTTAGAACACATAGTATTTCATAGCGACGCAATTTCCGTGTGACTTCGTCAATGTGTGGGAGTGAGGGATGCAGTAAAGAAGGATTAGTGGATCGAAAAAGTGATTGTCGTATCCCAAAAGAAAATCCGGTCGTTTCCATAGAAACGTTACTCGATTTAGAAGGAAATGTCTTAGAACACATAGTATTTCATAGCGACGTAATTTCCGTGTGAATTCGTCAATGAGTGGGAGTGAGGGATGCAGTAAAGAAGGATTAGTGGATCGGAAATGAGATTGTCGTATCCCAGAAGAAAATCCTGTCGTTTCCATAGAAGCGTTACTCGATTTAGAAGCAAATATCTTAGAACACATAGTATTTCATAGTGACGCAATTTCCGTTTGACATTCGTCAATGTGTGGGAGTGAGGGATGCAGTAAAGAAGGATTAGTGGATCGGAAATGTGATTGTCGTATCCCAAAAGAAAATCCTGTCGTTTCCGTAGAGACGCTACTCGATTTAGAAGGAAATGTCTTGGAACACATAGTATTTCATAGCGACGCAATTTCCGTGTGAATTCGTCAATGTGTGGGAGTGAGGGATGCAGTAAAGAAGGTTTAGTGGATCGAAAATGAGATTGTCGTATCCCAAAAGAAAATCCTGTCGTTTCCATAGAAACGTTACTCGATTTAGAAGGAAATGTCTTAGAACTAACAGTATTTCATAGCGACGCAATTTCCGTGTGAATTCACCAATGAGTGGGAGTGAGGGATGCAGTAAACCAGGATTAGTGGATCGGAAATGAGATTGTCGTATCCCAAAAGAAATCCTGTCGTTTCCGTAGAAACGTTACACGATTTAGAAGGAAATGTCTTAGAACACATAGTATTTCATAGCGACGCAATTTCCGTGTGAATTCGTCAATGTGTGGGAGTGAGGGATGCAGTAAAGAAAGATTAGTGGATCGGAAATGAGATTGTCGTATCCCAAAAGAAAATCCTGTCGTTTCCATAGAAACGTTACTCGATTTAGAAGGAAATGTCTTGAAACACATAGTATTTCATAGCGACGCAATTTCAGTGTGAATTCGTCAATGAGTGGGAGTGAGGGATGCAGTAAAGAAGGATTAGTGGATCGGAAATGAGATTGTCGTATCCCAAAAGAAAATCCTGTCGTTTCCGTAGAAACGTTACTCGATTTAGAAGGAAATGTCTTAGAACACATAGTATTTCATAGCGACGCAATTTCCGTGTGTATTCGTCAATGAGTATGAGTGAGGGATGCAGTAAAGAAGGATTAGTAGTTCGCAAATGAGATTGTCGTATCCCAAAAGAAAATCCTGTTGTTTCCATAGAAACGTTACTCGATTTAGAAGGAAATGTCTTAGAAAACGTAGTATTTCATAGCGACGCAATTTCCGTGCGAATTCGTCAATGAGTGGGAGTGAGGGATGCAGTAAAGAAGGATTAGTGGATCGGAAATGAGATTGTCGTATCCCAAAAGAAAATCCTGTCGTTTCCATAGAAACGTTACTCCATTTAGAAGGAATTATCTTAGAACACATAGTATTTCATAGTGACGCAATTTCCGTGTGAATTCGTCAATGTGGGGAAGTGAGGGATGCAGTAAAGAAGGATTAGCGGATCGGAATTGTGATTGTCGTATCCCAAAAGAAAATCCTGTCGTTTCCATAGAAACGTTACTCCATTTAGAAGGAATTATCTTAGAACACATAGTATTTCATAGTGACGCAATTTCCGTGTGAATTCGTCAATGTGGGGAAGTGAGGGATGCAGTAAAGAAGGATTAGTGGATCGGAAATGTGATTGTCGTATCCCAAAAGAAAATCCTGTCGTTTCCATAGAAACGTTACTCGATTTAGAAGGAAATGTCTTAGAACACATAGTATTTCATAGCGACGCAATTTCCGTGTGAATTCGTCAATGTGTGGGAGTGAGGGATGCAGTAAAGAGGGATTAGTATATCGGAAATGTGATTGTCGTTTCCCAAAAGAAAATCCTGTCGTTTCCATAGAAACGTTGCTCGATTTAGAAGGAAATGTCTTAGAACACATAGTATTTCATAGCGACGCAATTTCCGTGTGAATTCGTTAATGTGGGGGAGTGAGGGATGCAGTAAAGAAGGATTAGTGGATCGGAAATGAGATTGTCGTATCCCAAAAGAAAATCCTGTCGTTTCCATAGAAACGTTACTCGATTTAGAAGGATATGTCTTAGAACACATAGTATTTCATAGCGGCGCCATTTCGGTGTGAATTCGTCAATGTGTGGGAGTGAGGGATGCAGTAAAGAAGGATTAGTGGATCGGAAATGAGTTTATCGTATCCCAAAAGAAAACCCTTTCGTTTCCATTGAAACGTTACTCGATTTAGAAGGAAATGTCTTAGAACACATAGTCTTTCACAGCGACGCAATTTCCGTGTGAATTCGTCAATGTGTGGGAGTGAGGGATGCAGTAAAGAAGGATTAGTGGATCGAAAATGAGATTGTCGTATCCCGAAAGAAAATCCTGTCGTTTTCATAGAAACGTTACTCGATTTTGAAGGAGAAGTCATAGAACCCATAGTATTTCATAGCGACGCAATTTCTGTGTTAATTTGTCAATGTGAGGGTGCTAGGGACGAAATAAAGAAGGAATAGTGCATCGAGAAGGAGATACTCGTATCGCAAAAGAAAATCCTGTCGTTTCCATAGAAACGTTACTCGATTTAGAAGGAGAAGTCATAGAACCCATAGTATTTCATAGCGACTCAATTTCTGTGTTAATTCGTCAATGAGTGGGAGTGAGGAATGCAGTAAAAAGGATTAGTGGATCGGAAATGTGATTGTCGTATCCCAAAATTAAATCCTGTCGTTTCCATAGATACGTTACACGATTTAGAAGGAGAAGTCATAGTACACATACTATTTCATAGCGACGCAATTTCCGAGTGAATTCGTCAATGTGTGGGAGTGAGGGATGCAGTAAAGAAGGATTAGTGGATCGGATATGAGATTGTCGTATCCCAAAAGAAAATCCTGCCGTTTCCATAGAAACGTTACTCGATTTAGAAGGAAATGTCTTAGAACACATAGTATTTCATAGCGACGCAATTTCCGTGTGAATTCGTCAATGTGTGTAAGTGAGGGATGCAGTAAAGAAGGATTAGTGGATCGGAAGTGTGATTGTCGTATCCCAAAAGAAAATCCTGTCGTTTCCATAGAAACGTTACTCGATTTTGAAGGATGTGTCTTAGAACACATAGTATTTCATAGCGACGCCATTTCCGTGTGAATTCGTCAATGTGTGGGAGTGAGGGATGCAGTAAAGAAGGATTAGTGGATCGGAAATGAGATTGACGTATCCCGAAAGAAAATCCTGTCGTTTCCATAGAAACGTTACTCGATTTAGAAGGAGAAGTCATAGAACCCATAGTATTTCATAGCGACGCAATGTCTGTGTTAATTCGTCAATGTGAGGGAGCTAGGGACGCAATAAAGAAGGAATAGTGCATCGAGAAGGAGATACTCGTATCGCAAAAGAAAATCCTGTCGTTTCCATAGAAACGTTACTCGATTTAGAAGGAGAAGTCCTAGAACCCATAGTATTTCATAGCGACTCAATTTCCGTGTGAATTCGTCAATGAGTGGGAGTGGGGGATGCAGTAAAGAATGATTAGTGGATCGGAAATGAGATTGTCGTATCCCAAAATTAAATCCTGTCGTTTCCATAGAAACGTTACTCGATTTGGAAGGAGAAGTCATAGAACACATAGTATTTCATAGCGACGCAATTTCCGTGTGAATTCGTCAATGTGTGGGAGTGAGGGATGCAGTAAAGAAGGATTGGTGGATCGGAAATGAGATTGTCGTATCCCAAAAGAAAATCCTGTCGTTTCCATAGAAACGTGACTCGATTTAGAAGGAGAAGTCATAGAACCCATAGTATTTCATAGCGACTCAATTTCTGTGTTAATTCGTCAATGAGTGAGAGTGAGGGATGCAGTAAAGACGGATTAGTGGATCGGAAATGAGATTGTCGTATCCCAAAAGAAAATCCTGTCGTTTCCATAGAAACGTTACTCGATTTAGAAGGAAATGTCTTAGATCACATAGTTTTTCATAGCGACGCAATTGCCGTGTGAATTCGTCAATGTGTGGGAGTGAGGGATGCAGTAAAGAAGGATTATTGGATCGGAGATGTGATTGTCGTATCCCAAAGGAAAATCCTGTCGTTTCCATAGAAACGTTACTCGATTTAAAAGGAAATGTCTTAGAACACATAGTATTTCATAGCGACGCAATTTCCGTGTGAATTCGTCAATGTGTGGGAGTGAGGGATGCAGTAAAGAAGGATTAGTGGATCTGAAATGAGATTGTCGTATCCCAAAAGAAAATCCTGTCATTTCCATAGAAACGTTACTCGATTTAGCAGGAAATGTCTTACAACACATTGTATTTCATAGCGACGCAATTTCCGTGTGAATTCGTCACTGTGTGGGAGTGAGGGATGCAGTAAAGAAGGATTAGTGGATCGGAAATGAGATTGTCGTACCCCAAAAGAAAATCCTGTCGTTTACATAGAAACGTTACTCGATTTAGAAGGAGAAGTCATAGAAAACATAGTATTTCATAGCGACGCAATTTCAGTGTTAATTCGTCAATGTGAGGGAGGTAGGGATGCAATAAAGAAGGAATAGTGCATCGAGAAGGAGATACTCGTATCGCAAAGGAAAATTCTGTCGTTTCCATAGAAACGTTACTCGATTTGAAAGGAGAAGTCAATGAACCCATAGTATTTCATAGCGACTCAATTTCAGTGTTAATTCGTGAATGAGTGGGAGTGAGGGATGCAGTAAAGAAGGATTAGTGGATCGGAAATGAGATTGTCGTATCCCAAAAGAAAATCCTGTCGTTCCCATAGAAACGTTCTTCGATTTAGAAGGAAATGTCTTAGAACACATAGTATTTCATAGCGACGCAATTTCCGTGTGAATTCGTCAATGTGTGGGAGTGAGCAATGCAGTAAAGAAGGATTAGTGGATCGGAAATGAGATTGTCGTATCCCAAAAGAAAATCCTGTCGTTCCCATAGAAACGTTCTTCGATTTAGAAGGAAATGTCTTACAACACATTGTATTTCATAGCGATGCAATTTCCGTGTGAATTCGTCAATGAGTGGGAGTGAGGGATGCAGTAAAGAAGGATTAGTGCATCGGAAATGTGATTGTCGTATCCCAAAAGAAAATTCTGTCGTTTCCATAGGAACGTTACTAGATTTAGAAGGAAATATCTTAGAACACATAGGTTTTCATAGCGACGCAATTTCCGTGTGAATTCGTTAATGTGTGGGAGTGAGGGATGCAGTAAAGCATGATTAGTGGATCGGAAATGAGATTGTCGTATCCCAAAAGAAAATTCTGTCGTTTCCATAGAAACGTTACTCGATTTAGAAGGAAATGTCTTAATACACATAGTATTTCATAGCGACGCAATTTGCGTGTGAATTCGTCAATGTGTGGGAGTGAGGGATGCAGTAAAGAAGGATTAGTGGATCGGAAATGAGATTGTCGTATCCCAAAAGAAAATCCTGTCGTTTCCATAGAAACGTTACTCGATTTAGAAGGAAATGTCTTAGAACACATAGTACTTCATAGCGACGCAATTTCCGTGTGAATTCGTCAATGTGTGGGAGTGAGGGATGCAGTAAAGAAGGATTAGTGGATCGGAAATGAGATTGTCGTATCCCAAAAGAAAATCCTGTCGTTCCCATAGAAACGTTCTTCGATTTAGAAGGAAATGTCTTAGAACACATAGTATTTCATAGCGACGCAATTTCCGTGTGAATTCGTCAATGTGTGGGAGTGAGGGATGCAGTAAAGAAGGATTAGTGGATCGGAAATGAGATTGTCGTATCCCAAAAGAAAATCCTGTCGTTCCCATAGAAACGTTCTTCGATTTAGAAGGAAATGTCTTAGAACACATAGTATTTCATAGCGACGCAATTTCCGTGTGAATTCGTCAATGAGTGGGAGTGAGGGATGCAGTAAAGAAGGATTAGTGGATCGGAAATGAGATTGTCGTATCCCAAAAGAAAATCTTGTCGTTTCCATAGAAACGTTACTCGATTTAGAAGGAGAAGTCATAGAACCCATAGTACTTCATAGCGACCGAATTTCCGTGTGAATTCGTCAATGAGTGGGAGTGAGGGATGCAGTAAAGAAGGATTAGTGGATCGGAAATGAGATTGTCGTATCCCAAAAGAAAATCCTGTCGTTTCCATAGAAACGTTACTCGATTTAGAAGCAAATGTCTTAGAACCCATAGTATTTCATAGCGACGCAATTTCCGTGTGAATTCGTCAATGAGTGGGAGTGAGGGATGCTGTAAAGAAGGATTAGTGGATCGGAAATGAGATTGTCGTATCCCAAAAGAAAATCCTGTCGTTTCCATAGAAACGTTACTCGATTTAGAAGGAAATGTCTTAGAACCCATAGTATTTCATAGCGACGCAATTTCCGTGTGAATTCGTCAATGTGTGGGAGTGAGGGATGCAGTAAAGAAGGATTAGTGGATCGGAAATGAGATTGTCGTATCCCAAAAGAAAATCCTGTCGTTTCCATAGAAACGTTACTCGATTTAGAAGGAGAAATCATAGAACACATAGTATTTCATAGCGACGCACTTTCCGTGTGAATTCGTCAATGAGTGGGAGTGAGGGATGCAGTAAAGAAGGATTAGTGGATCGGAAATGAGATTGTCGTATCCCAAAAGAAAATCCTGTCGTTTCCATAGAAACGTTACTCGACTTAGAAGGAAATGTCTTAGAACACATAGTATTTCATAGCGACGCAATTTCCGTGTGAATTCGTCAATGTGTGGGAGTGAGGGATGCAGTAAAGAAGGATTAGTGGATCGGAAATGAGATTGTCGTATCCCAAAAGAAAATCCTGTCGTTTCCATAGAAACGTTACTCGGTTTAGAAGGAGAAGTCATAGAACCCATAGTATTTCATAGCGACGCAATTTCCGTGTGAATTCGTCAATGAGTGGGAGTGAGGGATGCAGTAAAGTAGGATTAGTGGATCGGAAATGAGATTGTCGTATCCCAAAACAAAATCCTGTCGTTTCCATAGAAACGTTACTCGATTTAGAAGGAAATGTCTTAGAACCCATAGTATTTCATAGCGACGCAATTTCCGTGTGAATTCGTCAATGTGTGGGAGTGAGGGATGCAGTAAAGAAGGATTAGTGGTTCGGAAATGAGGTTGTCGTATTCCAAAAGAAAATCCTGTCGTTTCCATAGAAACGTTACTCGATTTGGAAGGAAATGTCTTAGAACACATAGTATTTCATAGCGATGTAATTTCCGTGTGAATTCGTCAATGAGTGGGAGTGAGGGATGCAGTAAAGAAGGATTAGTGGATCGGAAATGAGATTGCCGTATCCCAAAAGAAAATCCTGTCGTTTCCATAGAAACGTTACTCGATTTAGAGGGAGAAGTCATAGAACCCACAGTATTTCATAGCGACGCAATTTCTGTGTTAATTCGTCAATGTGAGGGAGCTAGGAATGCAGAAAAGAAGGAATAGTGCATCGTGAAGGAGATACTCGTATCGCAAAAAAAATCCTGTTGTTTCCATAGAAACGTTACTCGATTTAGAAGGAGAAGTCATAGAACCCGTAGTATTTCATAGCGTCTCAATTTCTGTTTTAATTCGTCAATGAGTGGGAGTGAGGGATGCAGTAAAGAAGGATTAGTGGATCAGAAATGAGATTGTCGTATCCCAAAAGAAAATCCTGTCGTTTCCATAGAAACGTTCCTCTATTTAGGAGGAGAAGTCATAGAACACATAGTATTTCATAGCGACGAAATTTCCGCGTGAATTCGTCAATGTGTGGGAGTGAGGGATGCAGTAAAGAAGGATTAGTGGATCGGAAATGAGATTGTCGTATCGCAAAAGAAAATCCTGTCGTTTCCATAGAAACGTTACTCTATTTAGAAGGAGAAGTCATAGAACACATAGTATTTCATAGCGACGCAATTTCCGTGTGAATTCGTCAATAAGTGGGAGTGAGGGATGCAGTAAAGAAGGATTAGTGGATCGGAAATGAGATTGTCGTATCCCAAAAGAAAAGCCTGTCGTTTCCATAGAAACGTTACTCGATTTAGAAGGAAAAGTCATACAACCTGTAGTATTTCATAGCGACTCAATTTCTGTGTTAATTCGTCAATGAGTGGGAGTGAGGGATGCAGTAAAGAAGGATTAGTGGATTGGAAATGAGATTGTCGTATCCCAAAAGAAAATCCTGTCGTTTCCATAGAAACGTTACTCGATTTAGAAGGAGAAGTCATAGAACCCATAGTACTTCATAGCGACCGAATTTCCGTGTGAATTCGTCAATGAGTGGGAGTGAGGGATGCAGTAAAGAAGGATTAGTGGATCGGAAATGAGATTGTCGTATCCCAAAAGAAAATCCTGTCGTTTCCATAGAAACGTTACTCGATTTAGAAGGAGAAATCATAGAACACATAGTATTTCATAGCGACGCAATTTCCGTGTGAATTCGTCAATGAGTGGGAGTGAGGGATGCTGTAAAGAAGGATTAGTGGATCGGAAATGAGATTGTCGTATCCCAAAAGGAAATCCTGTCGTTTCCATAGAAACGTTACTCGATTTAGAAGGAAATGTCTTAGAACCCATAGTATTTCATAGCGACGCAATTTCCGTGTGAATTCGTCAATGTGTGGGAGTGAGGGATGCAGTAAAGAAGGATTAGTGGATCGGAAATGAGATTGTCGTATCCCAAAAGAAAATCCTGTCGTGTCCATAGAAACGTTACTCGATTTAGAAGGAGAAATCATAGAACACATAGTATTTCATAGCGACGCAATTTCCGTGTGAATTCGTCAATGAGTGGGAGTGAGGGATGCAGTAAAGAAGGATTAGTGGATCGGAAATGAGATTGTCGTATCCCAAAAGAAAATCCTGTCGTTTCCATAGAAACGTTACTCGATTTAGAAGGAAATGTCTTAGAACACATAGTATTTCATAGCGACGCAATTTACGTGTGAATTCGTCAATGTGTGGGAGTGAGGGATGCAGTAAAGAAGGATTAGTGGATCGGAAATGAGATTGTCGTATCCCAAAGGAAAATCCTGTCGTTTCCATAGAAACGTTACTCGGTTTAGAAGGAGAAGTCATAGAACCCATAGTATTTCATAGCGACGCAATTTCCGTGTGAATTCGTCAATGAGTGGGAGTGAGGGATGCAGTAAAGTAGGATTAGTGGATCGGAAATGAGATTGTCGTATCCCAAAAGAAAATCCTGTCGTTTCCATAGAAACGTTACTCGATTTAGAAGGAAATGTCATACAACCCATAGTATTTCATAGCGACGCAATTTCCGTGTGAATTCCTCAATGTGTGGGAGTGAGGGATGCAGTAAAGAAGGATTAGTGGTTCGGAAATGAGGTTGTCGTATTCCAAAAGAAAATCCTGTCGTTTCCATAGGAACGTTACTCGATTTGGAAGGAAATGTCTTAGAACACATAGTATTTCATAGCGATGTAATTTCCGTGTGAATTCGTCAATAAGTGGGAGTGAGGGATGCAGTAAAGAAGGATTAGTGGATCGGAAATGAGATTGCCGTATCCCAAAAGAAAATCCTGTCGTTTCCATAGAAACGTTACTCGATTTAGAGGGAGAAGTCATAGAACCCACAGTATTTCATAGCGACGCAATTTCTGTGTTAATTCGTCAATGTGAGGGAGCTAGGGATGCAGTAAAGAAGGAATAGTGCATCGAGAAGGAGATACTCGTATCGCAAAAAAAATCCTGTTGTTTCCATAGAAACGTTACTCGATTTAGAAGGAGAAGTCATAGAACACATAGTATTTCATAGCGTCTCAATTTCTGTTTTAATACGTCAATGAAAGGGAGTGAGGGATGCAGTAAAGAAGGATTAGTGGATCAGAAATGAGATTGTCGTATCCCAAAAGAAAATCCTGTCGTTTCCATAGAAACGTTACTCTATTTAGGAGGAGAAGTCATAGAACACATAGTATTTCATACCGACGAAATTTCCGCGTGAATTCGTCAATGTGTGGGAGTGAGGGATGCAGTAAAGAAGGATTAGTGGATCGGAAATGAGATTGTCGTATCGCAAAAGAAAATCCTGTCGTTTCCATAGAAACGTTACTAGATTTAGAAGGAGAAGTCATAGAACACATAGTATTTCATAGCGACGCAATTTACGTGTGAATTAGTCAATAAGTGGGAGTGAGGGATGCAGTAAAGAAGGATTAGTGGATTGGAAATGAGATTGTCGTATCCCAAAAGAAAAGCCTGTCGTTTCCATAGAAACGTTACTCGATTTAGAAGGAAAAGTCATACAACCTATAGTATTTCATAGCGACTCAATTTCTGTGTTAATTCGACAATGAGTGGGAGTGAGGGATGCAGTAAAGAAGAATTAGTGGATCGGAAATGAGATTGTCGTATCCCAAAAGAAAATCCTGTCGTTTCCATAGAAACGTTACTCGATTTAGAAGGAGAAGTCATACAACCTGTAGTATTTCATAGCGACTCAATTTCTGTGTTAATTCGTCAATGAGTGGGAGTGAGGGATGCAGTAAAGAAGGATTAGTGGATCGGAAATGAGATTGTCGTATCCCAAAAGAAAATCCTGTCGTTTCCATAGAAACGTTACTCTATTTAGAAGGAGAAGTCATAGAACACATAGTATTTCATAGCGACGCAATTTCCGTGTGAATTCGTCAATAAGTGGGAGTGAGGGATGCAGTAAAGAAGGATTAGTGGATCGGAAATGAGATTGTCGTATCGCAAAAGAAAATCCTGTCGTTTCCATAGAAACGTTACTCTATTTAGAAGGAGAAGTCATAGAACACATAGTATTTCATAGCGACGCAATTTCCGTGTGAATTCGTCAATAAGTGGGAGTGAGGGATGCAGTAAAGAAGGATTAGTGGATCGGAAATGAGATTGTCGTATCCCAAAAGAAAAGCCTGTCGTTTCCATAGAAACGTTACTCGATTTAGAAGGAAAAGTCATACAACCTGTAGTATTTCATAGCGACTCAATTTCTATGTTAATTCGTCAATGAGTGGGAGTGAGGGATGCAGTAAAGAAGGATTAGTGGATCGGAAATGAGATTGTCGTATCCCAAAAGAAAATCCTGTCGTTTCCATAGAAACGTTACTCGATTTAGAAGGAGAAGTCATAGAACCCATAGTACTTCATAGCGACCGAATTTCCGTGTGAATTCGTCAATGAGTGGGAGTGAGGGATGCAGTAAAGAAGGATTAGTGGATCGGAAATGAGATTGTCGTATCCCAAAAGAAAATCCTGTCGTTTCCATAGACACGTTACTCGATTTACAAGCAAATGTCTTAGAACCCATAGTATTTCATAGCGACGCAATTTCCGTGTGAATTCGTCAATGAGTGGGAGTGAGGGATGCTGTAAAGAAGGATTAGTGGATCGGAAATGAGATTGTCGTATCCCAAAAGGAAATCCTGTCGTTTCCATAGAAACGTTACTCGATTTAGAAGGAAATGTCTTAGAACCCATAGTATTTCATTGCGACGCAATTTCCGTGTGAATTCGTCAATGTGTGGGAGTGAGGGATGCAGTAAAGAAGGATTAGTGGATCGGAAATGAGATTGTCGTATCCCAAAAGAAAATCCTGTCGTTTCCATAGAAACGTTACTCGATTTAGAAGGAGAAATCATAGAACACATAGTATTTCATAGCGACGCAATTTCCGTGTGAATTCGTCAATGAGTGGGAGTGAGGGATGCAGTAAAGAAGGATTAGTGGATCGGAAATGAGATTGTCGTATCCCAAAAGAAAATCCTGTCGTTTCCATAGAAACGTTACTCGATTTAGAATGAAATGTCTTAGAACACATAGTATTTCATAGCGACGCAATTTCCGTGTGAATTCGTCAATGTGTGGGAGTGAGGGATGCAGTAAAGAAGGATTAGTGGATCGGAAATGAGATTGTCGTATCCCAAAAGAAAATCCTGTCGTTTCCATAGAAACGTTACTCGGTTTAGAAGGAGAAGTCATAGAACCCATAGTATTTCATAGCGACGCAATTTACGTGTGAATTCGTCAATGAGTGGGAGTGAGGGATGCAGTAAAGTAGGATTAGTGGATCGGAAATGAGATTGTCGTATCCCAAAAGAAAATCCTGTCGTTTCCATAGAAACGTTACTCGATTTAGAAGGAAATGTCATACAACCCATAGTATTTCATAGCGACGCAATTTCCGTGTGAATTCGTCAATGTGTGGGAGTGAGGGATGCAGTAAAGAAGGATTAGTGGTTCGGAAATGAGGTTGTCGTATTCCAAAAGAAAATCCTGTTGTTTCCATAGAAACGTTACTCGATTTGGAAGGAAATGTCTTAGAACACATAGTATTTCATAGCGATGTAATTTCCGTGTGAATTCGTCAATAAGTGGGAGTGAGGGATGCAGTAAAGAAGGATTAGTGGATCGGAAATGAGATTGCCGTATCCCAAACGAAAATCCTGTCGTTTCCATAGAAACGTTACTCGATTTAGAGGGAGAAGTCATAGAACCCACAGTATTTCATAGCGACGCAATTTCTGTGTTAATTCGTCAATGTGAGGGAGCTAGGGATGCAGTAAAGAAGGAATAGTGCATCGAGAAGGAGATACTCGTATCGCAAAAAAAATCCTGTTGTTTCCATAGAAACGTTACTCGATTTAGAAGGAGAAGTCATAGAACCCGTAGTATTTCATAGCGTCTCAATTTCTGTTTTAATACGTCAATGAGTGGGAGTGAGGGATGCAGTAAAGAAGGATTAGTGGATCAGAAATGAGATTTTCGTATCCCAAAAGAAAATCCTGTCGTTTCCATAGAAACGTTACTCTATTTAGGAGTTGAAGTCATAGAACACATAGTATTTCATACCGACGAAATTTCCGCGTGAATTCGTCAATGTGTGGGAGTGAGGGATGCAGTAAAGAAGGATTAGTGGATCGGAAATGAGATTGTCGTATCGCAAAAGAAAATCCTGTCGTTTCCATAGAAACGTTACTAGATTTAGAAGGAGAAGTCATAGAACACATAGCATTTCATAGCGACGCAATTTCCGTGTGAATTCGTCAATAAGTGGGAGTGAGGGATGCAGTAAAGAAGGATTAGTGGATTGGAAATGAGATTGTCGTATCCCAAAAGAAAAGCCTGTCGTTTCCATAGAAACGTTACTCGATTTAGAAGGAAAAGTCATACAACCTATAGTATTTCATAGCGACTCAATTTCTGTGTTAATTCGACAATGAGTGGGAGTGAGGGATGCAGTAAAGAAGAATTAGTGGATCGGAAATGAGATTGTCGTATCCCAAAAGAAAATCCTGTCGTTGCAATAGAAACGTTACTCGATTTAGAAGGAGAAGTCATAGAACCCATAGTACTTTATAGCGACGCAATTTCCGTGTGAATTCGTCAATGTGTGGGAGTGAGGGATGCAGTAAAGAAGGATTAGTGGATCGGAAATGAGATTGTCGTATCCCAAAAGAAAATCCTGTCGTTTCCATAGAAACGTTACTCGATTTAGAAGGATATGTCTTAGAACACATAGTATTTCATAGCGGCGCCATTTCCGTGTGAATTCGTCAATGTGTGGGAGTGAGGGATGCAGTAAAGAAGGATTAGTGGATCGGAAATGAGTTTGTCGTATCCCAACGTTACTCGATTTAGAAGGAAATGTCTTAGAACACATAGTATTTCACAGCGACGTAATTTCCGTGTGAATTCGTCAATGTGTGGGAGTGAGGGATGCAGTAAAGAAGGATTAGTGGATCGAAAATGAGATTGTCGTATCCCGAAAGAAAATCCTGTCGTTTTCATAGAAACGTTACTCGATTTAGAAGGAGAAGTCATAGAACCCATAGTATATCATAGCGACGCAATTTCTGTGTTAATTTGTCAATGTGAGGGAGCTAGGGACGCAATAAAGAAGGAATAGTGCATCGAGAAGGAGATACTCGTATCGCAAAAGAAAATCCTGTCGTTTCCATAGAAACGTTACTCGATTTAGAAGGAGAAGTCATAAAACCCATAGTATTTCATAGCGACTCAATTTCTGTGTTAATTCGTCAATGAGTGGGAGTGAGGGATGCAGTAAAGAAGGATTAGTGGATCGGAAATGTGATTGTCGTATCCCAAAATTAAATCCTGTCGTGTCCATAGAAACGTTACACGATTTAGAAGGAGAAGTCATAGAACACATACTATTTCATAGCGACGCAATTTCCGAGTGAATTCGTCAATGTGTGGGAGTGAGGGATGCAGTAAAGAAGGATTAGTGGATCGGATATGAGATTGTCGTATCCCAAAAGAAAATCCTGCCGTTTCCATAGAAACGTTACTCGATTTAGAAGGAAATGTCTTAGAACACATAGTATTTCATAGCGACGCAATTTCCGTGTGAATTCGTCAATGTGTGTAAGTGAGGGATGCAGTAAAGAAGGATTAGTGGATCGGAAGTGTGATTGTCGTATCCCAAAAGAAAATTCAAACGTTTCCAAAGAAACGTTACTCGATTTAGAAGGATGTGTCTTAGAACACATAGTATTTCATAGCGACACCATTTCCGTGTGAATTCGTCAATGTGTGGGAGTGAGGGATGCAGTAAAGAAGGATTAGTGGATCGGTAATGAGATTGTCGTATCCCGAAAGAAAATCCTGTCGTTTCCATAGAAACGTTACTCGATTTAGAAGGAGAAGTCATAGAACCCATAGTATTTCATAGCGACGCAATTTCTGTGTTAATTCGTCAATGTGAGGGAGCTAGGGACGCAATAAAGAAGGAATAGTGCATCGAGAAGGAGATACTCGTATCGCAAAAGAAAATCCTGTCGTTTCCATAGAAACGTTACTCGATTTAGAAGGAGAAGTCATAGAACCCATAGTATTTCATAGCGACTCAATTTCTGTGTTAATTCGTCAATGAGTGGGAGTGAGGGATGCAGTAAAGAATGATTAGTGGATCGGAAATGAGATTGTCGTATCCCAAATTAAATCCTGTCGTCTCCATAGAAACGTTACTCGATTTGGAAGGAGAAGTCATAGAACACATAGTATTTCATAGCGACGCAATTTCCGTGTGAATTCGTCAATGTGTGGAAGTGAGGGATGCAGTAAAGAAGGATTGGTGGATCGGAAATGAGATTGTCGTATCCCAAAAGAAAATCCTGTCGTTTCCATAGAAACGTGACTCGATTTAGAAGGAGAAGTCATAGAACCCATAGTATTTCATAGCGACGCAATTTCAGTGTTAATTCGTCAATGTGAGGGAGGTAGGGATGCAATAAAGAAGGAATAGTGCATCGAGAAGGAGATACTCGTATCGCAAAGGAAAATTCTGTCGTTTCCATAGAAACGTTACTCGATTTGGAAAGGAATTGTCTTAGAACACATAGGATTTCATAGCGACGCAATTTCCGTGTGAATTCGTCAATGTGTGGGAGTGAGGGATGCAGTAAAGCAGGATTAGTGGATCGGAAATGAGATTGTCGTATCCCAAAAGAAAATTCTGTCGTTTCCATAGAAACGTTACTCGATTTAGAAGAAAATGTCTTAGATCACATAGTTTTTCATAGCGACGCAATTGCCGTGTGAATTCGTCAATGTGTGGGAGTGAGGGATGCAGTAAAGAAGGATTAGAGGATCGGAAATGAGATTGTCGTACCCCAAAAGAAAATCCTGTCGTTTCCATAGAAACATTACTCGATTTAGAAGGAGAAGTCATAGAACCCATAGTATTTAATAGCGACGCAATTTCAGTGTTAATTCGTCAATGTGAGGGAGGTAGGGATGCAATAAAGAAGGAATAGTGCATCGAGAAGGAGATACTCGTATCGCAAAGGAAAATTCTGTCGTTTCCATAGAAACGTTACTCGATTTAGAAGGAAATGTCTTAGAACACATAGGATTTCATAGCGACGCAATTTCCGTGTGAATTCGTCAATGTGTGGGAGTGAGGGATGCAGTAAAGCAGGAATAGTGGATCGGAAATGAGATTGTCGTATCCCAAAAGAAAATTCTGTCGTTTCCATAGAAACGTTACTCGATTTAGAAGGAAATGTCTTAATACACATAGTATTTCATAGCGACGCAATTTCCGTGTGAATTCGTCAATGTGTGGGAGTGAGGGATGCAGTAAAGAAGGATTAGTGGATCGCAAATGTGATTGTCGTATCCCCAAAGAAAATCCTGTCGCTTTCATAGAAACGTTACTCGATTTAGAAGGAGAAGTCATAGAACCCATAGTATATCATAGCGACGCAATTTCTGTGTTAATTTGTCAATGTGAGGGAGCTAGGGACGCAATAAAGAAGGAATAGTGCATCGAGAAGGAGATACTCGTATCGCAAAAAAAAATCCTGTCGTTTCCATAGAAACGTTACTCGATTTAGAAGGAGAAGTCATGGAACCCATAGTATTTCATAGCGACTCAATTTCTGTGTTAATTCGTCAATGAGTGGGAGTGAGGGATGCAGTAAAGAAGGATTAGTGGATCGGAAATGAGATTGTCGTATCCCAAAAGAAAATCCTGTCGTTTCCATAGAAACGTTACTCGATTTAGAAGGAAATGTCTTAGAACACATAGTACTTCATAGCGACGCAATTTCCGTGTGAATTCGTCAATGTGTGCGAGTGAGGGATGCAGTAAAGAAGGATTAGTGGATCGGAAATGGGATTGTCGTATCCCAAAAGAAAATCCTGTCGTTCCCATAGAAACATTACTCGATTTAGAAGGAAATGTCTTAGAACCCATAGTATTTCATAGCGACGCAATTTCCGTGTGAATTCGTCAATGAGTGGGAGTGAGGGATGCAGTAAAGAAGGATTAGTGGATCGGAAATGAGATTGTCGTATCCCAAAAGAAAATCCTGTCGTTTCCATAGAAACGTTACTCGATTTAGAAGGAGAAGTCATAGAACCCATAGTACTTCATAGCGACCGAATTTCCGTGTGAATTCGTCAATGAGTGGGAGTGAGGGATGCAGTAAAGTAGGATTAGTGGATCGGAAATGAGATTGTCGTATCCCAAAAGAAAATCCTGTCGTTTCCATAGAAACGTTACTCGATTTAGAAGGAAATATCTTAGAACCCATAGTATTTCATAGCGACGCAATTTCCGTGTGAATTCGTCAATGAGTGGGAGTGAGGGATGCTGTAAAGAAGGATTAGTGGATCGGAAATGAGATTGTCGTATCCCAAAAGGAAATCCTGTCGTTTCCATAGAAACGTTACTCGATTTAGAAGGAAATGTCTTAGAACCCATAGTATTTCATAGCGACGCAATTTCCGTGTGAATTCGTCAATGTGTGGGAGTGAGGGTTGCAGTAAAGAAGGATTAGTGGATCGGAAATGAGATTGTCGTATCCCAAAAGAAAATCCTGTCGTTTCCATAGAGACGTTACTCGATTTAGAAGGAGAAATCATAGTACACATAATATTTCATAGCGACGCAATTTCCGTGTGAATTCGTTAATGAGTGGGAGTGAGGGATGCAGTAAAGAAGGATTAGTGGATCGGAACTGAGATTGTCGTATCCCAAAAGAAAATCCTGTCGTTTCCATAGAAACGTTACTCGATTTAGAAGGAAATGTATTAGAACTCACAGTATTTCATAGCGACGCAATTTCCGTGTGAATTCGTCAATGTGTGGGAGTGAGGGATGCAGTAAAGAAGGATTAGTGGATCGGAAATGAGATTGTCGTATCCCAAAAGAAAATCCTTTCGTTTCCATAGAAACTTTACTCGGTTTAGAAGGAGAAGTCATAGAACCAATAGTATTTCATAGCGACGCAATTTCCGTGTGAATTCGTCAATGAGTGGGAGTGAGGGATGCAGTAAAGTAGGATTAGTTGATCGGAAATGAGATTGTCGTATCCCAAAGGAAAATCCTGTCGTTTCCATAGAAACGTTACTCGATTTAGAAGGAAATGTCTTAGAACCCATAGTATTTCATAGCGACGCAATCTCCGTGTGAATTCGTCAATGTGTGGGAGTGAGGGATGCAGTAAAGAAGGATTAGTGGTTCGGAAATGAGGTTGTCGTATTCCAAAAGAAAATCCTGTCGTTTCCATAGAAACGTTACTCGATTTGGAAGGAAATGTCTTAGAACACGTAGTACTTCATAGCGACGCAATTTCCTTGTGAATTCGTCAATGTGTGGGAGTGAGGGATGCAGTAAAGAAGGATTAGTGGATCGGAAATGAGATTGTCGTATCCCAAAAGAAAATCCTGTCGTTCCCATAGAAACGTTACTCGATTTAGAAGGAAATGTCTTAGAACACATAGTATTTCATAGCGACGCAATTTCCGTGTGAATTCTTCAATGTGTGGGAGTGAGGGATGCAGTAAAGAAGGATTAGTGGATCGGAAATGTGATTGTCGTATCCCAAAAGAAAATCCTGTCGTTCCCATGGAAACGTTACTCGATTTAGAAGGAAATGTCTTAGAACCCATAGTATTTCATAGCGACGCAATTTCCGTGTGAATTCGTCAATGAGTGGGAGTGAGGGATGCAGTTAAGATGGATTAGTGGATCGGAAATGAGATTGTCGTATCCCAAAAGAAATTCCTGTCGTTTCCATAGAAACGTTACTCGATTTAGAAGGAGAAGTCATAGAACCCATAGGACTACATAGCGACCGAATTTCCGTGTGAATTCGTCAATGAGTGGGAGTAAGGGATGCTGTAAAGAAGGATTAGTGGATCGGAAATGAGATTGTCGTATCCCAAAAGGAAATCCTGTCGTTTCCATAGAAACGTTACTCGATTTAGAAGGAAATGTCTTAGAACCCATAGTATTTCATAGCGACGCAATTTCCGTGTGAATTCGTCAATGAGTGGGAGTGAGGGATGCAGTAAAGAAGGATTAGTGGATCGGAAATGAGATTGTCGTATCCCAAAAGAAAATCCTGTCGTTTCCATAGAAATGTTACTCGATTTAGAAGGAAATGTCTTAGAACCCAACGTATTTCATAGCGACGCAATTTCCGTGTGAATTCGTCAATGAGTGGGAGTGAGGGATGCTGTAAAGAAGGATTAGTGGATCGGAAATGAGATTGTCGTATCCCAAAAGGGAATCCTGTCGTTTCCATAGAAACGTTACTCGATTTAGAAGGAAATGTCTTAGAACCCATAGTATTTCATAGCGACGCAATTTCCGTGTGAATTCGTCAATGTGTGGGAGTGAGGGATGCAGTAAAGAAGGATTAGTTGATCGGAAATGAGATTGTCGTATCCCAAAAGAAAATCCTGTCGTTTCCATAGAAACGTTACTCGATTTAGAAGTTGAAATCATAGAACACATAGTATTTCATAGCGACGCAATTTCCGTGTGAATTCGTCAGTGAGTGGGAGTGAGGGATGCAGTAAAGAAGGAATAGTGGATCGGAAATGAGATTGTCGTATCCCAAAAGAAAATCCTGTCGTTTCCATAGAAACGTTACTCGATTTAGAAGGAAATGTCTTAGAACACATAGTATTTCATAGCGACGCAATTTCCGTGTGAATTCGTCAATGTGTGGGACTGAGGGATGCAGTAAAGAAGGATTAGTGGATCGGAAATGAGATTGTCGTATCCCAAAAGAAAATCCTGTCGTTTCCATAGAAACGTTACTCGGTTTAGAAGGAGAAGTCATAGAACCCATAGTATTTCATAGCGACGCAATTTCCGTGTGAATTCGTCAATGAGTGGGAGTGAGGGATGCAGTAAAGTAGGATTAGTGGATCGGAAATGAGATTGTCGTATCCCAAAAGAAAATCCTGTCGTTTCCATAGAAACGTTACTCGATTTAGAAGGAAATGTCTTAGAACCCATAGTATTTCATAGCGACGCAATTTGCGTGTGAATTCGTCAATGTGTGGGAGTGAGGGATGCAGTAAAGAAGGATTAGTGGTTCGGAAATGAGGTTGTCGTATTCCAAAAGAAAATCCTGTCGTTTCCATAGAAACGTTACTCGATTTGGAAGGAAATGTCTTAGTACACATAGTATTTCATAGCGATGTAATTTCCGTGTGAATTCGTCAATGAGTGGGAGTGAGGGATGCAGTAAAGAAGGATTAGTGGATCGGAAATGTGATTGCCGTATCCCAGAAGAAAACCTGTCGTTTCCATAGAAACGTTACTCGATGTAGAGGGAGAAGTCATAGAACCCACAGTATTTCATAGCGACGCAATTTCTGTGTTAATTCGTCAATGAGAGGGAGCTAGGGATGCAATAAAGAAGGAATAGTGCATCGAGAAGGAGATACTCGTATCGCAAAAAAAATCCTGTTGTTTCCATAGAAATGTTACTCGATTTAGAAGGAGAAGTCATAGAACCCATAGTATTTCATAGCGTCTCAATTTCTGTTTTAATTCGTCAATGAGCGGGAGTGAGGGATGCAGTAAAGAAGGATTAGTGGATCAGAAATGAGATTGTCGTATCCCAAAAGAAAATCCTGTCGTTTCCATAGAAACGTTCCTCTATTTAGGAGGAGAAGTCATAGAACACATAGTATTTCATAGCGACGAAATTTCCGCGTGAATTCGTCAATGTGTGGGAGTGAGGGATGCAGTAAAGAAGGATTAGTGGATCGGAAATGAGATTGTCGTATCGCAAAAGAAAATCCTGTCGTTTCCATAGAAACGTTACTCTATTTAGAAGGAGAAGTCATAGAACACATAGTATTTCATAGCGACGCAATTTCCGTGTGAATTCGTCAATAAGTGGGAGTGAGGGATGCAGTAAAGAAGGATTAGTGGATCGGAAATGAGATTGTCGTATCCCAAAAGAAAAGCCTGTCGTTTCCATAGAAAGGTTACTCGATTTAGAAGGAAAAGTCATACAACCTATAGTATTTCATAGCGACTCAATTTCTGTATTAATTCGCCAATGAGTGGGAGTGAGGGATGCAGTAAAGAAGGATTAGTGGATCGGAAATGAGATTGTCGTATCCCAAAAGAAAATCCTGTCGTTTCTATAGAAACGTTACTCGATTTAGAAGGAGAAGTCATAGAACCCATAGTACTTCATAGCGACGCAATTTCCGTGTGAATTCGCCAATGTGTGGGAGTGAGGGATGCATTAAAGAAGGATTAGTGGATCGGAAATGAGATTGTCGTATCCCAAAAGAAAATCCTGTCGTTCCCATAGAAACGTTCTTCGATTTAGAAGGAAATGTCTTAGAACACATAGTATTTCATAGCGACGCAATTTCCGTGTGAATTCGTCAATGTGTGGGAGTGAGTGATGCAGTAAAGAAGGATTAGTGGATCGGAAATGTGATTGTCGTATCCCAAAATAAAATCCTGTCGTTCCCATAGAAACGTTACTCGATTTAGAAGGAAATGTCTTAGAACCCATAGTATTTCATAGCGACGCAATTTCCGTGTGAATTCATCAATGAGTGGGAGTGAGGGATGCAGTAAAGCAGGATTAGTGGATCGGAAATGAGATTGTCGTATCAGAAAGAAAATTCTGTCGGTTCCATAGAAACGTTACTCGATTTAGAAGGAAATGTCTTAGAACACATAGTATTTCATAGCGACGCAATTTCCGTGTGAATTCGTAAATGTGTGGGAGTGAGGGATGCAGTAAAGAAGGATTAGTGGATCGGTAATGAGATTGTCGTATCACAAAAGAAAATCCTGTCGTTTCCATAGAAACGTTACGCGATTTAGAAGGAGAATTCATAGAACCCATGGTATTTCATAGCGACGCAATTTCGTGTGAGTTCGTCAATGTGTGGGAGTGAGGGATGCAGTAAAGAAGGATTAGTGGATCGGAAGTGAGATTGTCGTATCCCTAAAGAAAATCCTGTCGTTTCCACAGAAACGTTACTCGATTTAGAAGGAAATGTATTAGATCACATAGTATTTCATAGCGACGCAATTTCCGTGTGAATTCGTCAATCTGTGGGAGTGAGGGATGCAGTAAAGAAGGATTAGTGGATCGGAAATGAGATTGTCGTATCCCAAAAGAAAATCCTGTCGTTTCCATAGAGACGTTACTCGATTTAGGAGGAGAAGTCATAGAACCCATAGTATTTCATAGCGACTCAATTTCCGTGTGAATTCGTCAATGTGTGGGAGTGAGGGATGCAGTAAAGAAGGATTAGTGGATCGGAAATGAGATTGTCGTATCCCAAAAGAAAATCCTGTCGTTCCCATAGAAACGTTCTTCGATTTAGAAGGAAATGTCTTAGAACACATAGTATTTCATAGCGACGCAATTTCCGTGTGAATTCGTCAATGTGTGGGAGTGAGGGATCCAGTAAAGAAGGATTAGTGGATAGGAAATGTGATTGTCGTATCCCAAAAGAAAATCCTGTCGTTCCCATAGAAACGTTACTCGATTTAGAAGGAAATGTCTTAGAACCCATAGTATTTCATAGCGACGCAATTTCCGTGTGAATTCGTCAATGAGTGGGAGTGAGGAATGCTATAAAGAAGGATTAGTGGATCGGAAATGAGATTGTCGTATCCCAAAAGAAAATCCTGTCGTTTTCATAGAAACGTTACTCGATTTAGAAGGAAATGTCTTAGAACCCATTGCATTTCATAGAGACGCAATTTCCGTGTGAATTCGTCAATGTGTGGGAGTGAGGGATGCAGTAAAGAAGGATTAGTGGATCGGAAATGAGATTGTCGTATCCCAAAAGAAAATCTTGTCGTTTCCATAGAAACGTTACTCGATTTAGAAGGAGAAATCATAGAACACATAGTATTTCATAGCGACGCACTTTCCGTGTGAATTCCTCAATGAGTGGGAGTGAGGGATGCAGTAAAGAAGGATTAGTGGATCGGAAATGAGATTGTCGTATCCCAAAAGAAAATCCTGTCGTTTCCATAGAAACGTTACTCGATTTAGAAGGAAATGTCTTAGAACACATAGTATTTCATAGCGACGCAATTTCCGTGTGAATTCGTCAATGTGTGGGAGTGAGGGATGCAGTAAAGAAGGATTAGTGGATCGGAAATGAGATTGTCGTATCCCAAAAGAAAATCCTGTCGTTTCCATAGAAACGTTACTCGATTTAGAAGGAAATGTCTTAGAACACATAGTACTTCATAGCGACACAACTTCCGTGTGAATTCGTCAATGTGTGGGAGTGAGGGATGCATTAAAGAAGGATTAGTGGGTCGGAAATGAGATTGTCGTATCCCAAAAGAAAATCCTGTCGTTTCCATAGAAACGTTCCTCTATTTAGGAGGAGAAGTCATAGAACACATAGTATTTCATAGCGACGAAATTTCCGCGTGAATTCGTCAATGTGTGGGAGTGAGGGATGCAGTAAAGAAGGATTAGTGGATCGGAAATGAGATTGTCGTATCGCAAAAGAAAATCCTGTCGTTTCCATAGAAACGTTACTCTATTTAGAAGGAGAAGTCATAGAACACATAGTATTTCATAGCGACGCAATTTCCGTGTGAATTCGTCAATAAGTGGGAGTGAGGGATGCAGTAAAGAAGGATTAGTGGATCGGAAATGAGATTGTCGTATCCCAAAAGAAAAGCCTGTCGTTTCCATAGAAAGGTTACTCGATTTAGAAGGAAAAGTCATACAACCTATAGTATTTCATAGCGACTCAATTTCTGTATTAATTCGCCAATGAGTGGGAGTGAGGGATGCAGTAAAGAAGGATTAGTGGATCGGAAATGAGATTGTCGTATCCCAAAAGAAAATCCTGTCGTTTCTATAGAAACGTTACTCGATTTAGAAGGAGAAGTCATAGAACCCATAGTACTTCATAGCGACGCAATTTCCGTGTGAATTCGCCAATGTGTGGGAGTGAGGGATGCATTAAAGAAGGATTAGTGGATCGGAAATGAGATTGTCGTATCCCAAAAGAAAATCCTGTCGTTCCCATAGAAACGTTCTTCGATTTAGAAGGAAATGTCTTAGAACACATAGTATTTCATAGCGACGCAATTTCCGTGTGAATTCGTCAATGTGTGGGAGTGAGTGATGCAGTAAAGAAGGATTAGTGGATCGGAAATGTGATTGTCGTATCCCAAAATAAAATCCTGTCGTTCCCATAGAAACGTTACTCGATTTAGAAGGAAATGTCTTAGAACCCATAGTATTTCATAGCGACGCAATTTCCGTGTGAATTCATCAATGAGTGGGAGTGAGGGATGCAGTAAAGCAGGATTAGTGGATCGGAAATGAGATTGTCGTATCAGAAAGAAAATTCTGTCGGTTCCATAGAAACGTTACTCGATTTAGAAGGAAATGTCTTAGAACACATAGTATTTCATAGCGACGCAATTTCCGTGTGAATTCGTAAATGTGTGGGAGTGAGGGATGCAGTAAAGAAGGATTAGTGGATCGGTAATGAGATTGTCGTATCACAAAAGAAAATCCTGTCGTTTCCATAGAAACGTTACGCGATTTAGAAGGAGAATTCATAGAACCCATGGTATTTCATAGCGACGCAATTTCGTGTGAGTTCGTCAATGTGTGGGAGTGAGGGATGCAGTAAAGAAGGATTAGTGGATCGGAAGTGAGATTGTCGTATCCCTAAAGAAAATCCTGTCGTTTCCACAGAAACGTTACTCGATTTAGAAGGAAATGTATTAGATCACATAGAATTTCATAGCGACGCAATTTCCGTGTGAATTCGTCAATCTGTGGGAGTGAGGGATGCAGTAAAGAAGGATTAGTGGATCGGAAATGAGATTGTCGTATCCCAAAAGAAAATCCTGTCGTTTCCATAGAGACGTTACTCGATTTAGGAGGAGAAGTCATAGAACCCATAGTATTTCATAGCGACTCAATTTCCGTGTGAATTCGTCAATGTGTGGGAGTGAGGGATGCAGTAAAGAAGGATTAGTGGATCGGAAATGAGATTGTCGTATCCCAAAAGAAAATCCTGTCGTTCCCATAGAAACGTTCTTCGATTTAGAAGGAAATGTCTTAGAACACATAGTATTTCATAGCGACGCAATTTCCGTGTGAATTCGTCAATGTGTGGGAGTGAGGGATCCAGTAAAGAAGGATTAGTGGATAGGAAATGTGATTGTCGTATCCCAAAAGAAAATCCTGTCGTTCCCATAGAAACGTTACTCGATTTAGAAGGAAATGTCTTAGAACCCATAGTATTTCATAGCGACGCAATTTCCGTGTGAATTCGTCAATGAGTGGGAGTGAGGAATGCTATAAAGAAGGATTAGTGGATCGGAAATGAGATTGTCGTATCCCAAAAGAAAATCCTGTCGTTTTCATAGAAACGTTACTCGATTTAGAAGGAAATGTCTTAGAACCCATTGCATTTCATAGAGACGCAATTTCCGTGTGAATTCGTCAATGTGTGGGAGTGAGGGATGCAGTAAAGAAGGATTAGTGGATCGGAAATGAGATTGTCGTATCCCAAAAGAAAATCTTGTCGTTTCCATAGAAACGTTACTCGATTTAGAAGGAGAAATCATAGAACACATAGTATTTCATAGCGACGCACTTTCCGTGTGAATTCCTCAATGAGTGGGAGTGAGGGATGCAGTAAAGAAGGATTAGTGGATCGGAAATGAGATTGTCGTATCCCAAAAGAAAATCCTGTCGTTTCCATAGAAACGTTACTCGATTTAGAAGGAAATGTCTTAGAACACATAGTATTTCATAGCGACGCAATTTCCGTGTGAATTCGTCAATGTGTGGGAGTGAGGGATGCAGTAAAGAAGGATTAGTGGATCGGAAATGAGATTGTCGTATCCCAAAAGAAAATCCTGTCGTTTCCATAGAAACGTTACTCGATTTAGAAGGAAATGTCTTAGAACACATAGTACTTCATAGCGACGCAACTTCCGTGTGAATTCGTCAATGTGTGGGAGTGAGGGATGCATTAAAGAAGGATTAGTGGGTCGGAAATGAGATTGTCGTATCCCAAAAGAAAATCCTGTCGTTCCCATAGAAACGTTCTTCGATTTAGAAGGAAATGTCTTAGAACACATAGTATATCATAGCGACGCAATTTCCGTGTGAATTCGTCAATGTGTGGGAGTGAGGGATGCAGTAAAGAAGGATTAGTGGCTCGGAAACGAGATTGTCGTATCCCAAAAGAAAATCCTGTCGTTTCCATAGAAACGTTACTTGATTTAGAAGGAAATGTCTTAGAACACATAGTATTTCATAGCGACGCAATTTCCGTGTGAATTCGTCAATGTGTGTGAGTTAGAGATGCAGTAAAGAAGGACTAGTGGATCGGAAATGAGATTGTCGTATCCCAAAAGAAAATCCTGTCGTTTCCATAGAAACGTTACTCGATTTAGAAGGAGATGTCATAGAACCCATAGTATTTCATAGCGACGCAATTTCCGTGTGAATTCGCCAATGAGTGGGAGTGAGGGATGCAGTAAAGAAGGATTAGTGGATCGGAAACGAGATTGTCGTATCCCAAAAGAAAATCCTGTCGTTTCCATAGAAACGTTACTCGATTTAGAAGGAAATGTCTTAGAACACATAGTATTTCATAGCGACGCAATTTCCGTGTGAATTCGTCAATGTGTGTGAGTGAGAGATGCAGTAAAGAAGGACTAGTGGATCGGAAATGAGATTGTCGTATCCCAAAAGAAAATCCTGTCGTTTCCATAGAAACGTTACTCGATTTAGAAGGAGATGTCATAGAACCCATAGTATTTCATAGCGACGCAATTTCCGTGTGAATTCGTCAATGTGTGGGAGTGAGGGATGCAGTAAAGAAGGATTAGTGGATCGGAAATTAGATTGTCGTATCCTAAAAGAAAATCCTGTCGTTTCCATAGAAACGTTACTCGATTTAGCAGGATATGTCTTAGAACACATAGTATTTCATAGCGACGCAATTTCCGTGTGAATTCGTCAGTGTGTGGGAGTGAGAGATGCAGTAGAGAAGGATTAGTGGATCGGAAATGAGATTGTCGTATCCCAAAAGAAAATCCTGTCGTTTCCATAGAAACGTTACTCGATTTGGAAGGAGAAGTCATAGAACCCATAGTACTTCATAGCGACAGAATTTCCGTGTGAATTCGTCAATGAGTGGGAGTGAGGGATGCAGTAAAGAAGGATTAGTGGATCGGAAATGAGATTGTCGTATCCCAAAAGAAAATCCTGTCGTTTCCACAGAAACGTTACTCGATTTAGAAGGAAATGTCTTAGAACCCATAGTATTTCATAGCGACGCAATTTCCGTGTGAATTCGTCAATGAGTGGGAGTGAGGGATGCTGTAAAGAAGGATTAGTGGATCGGAAATGAGATTGTCGTATCCCAAAAGGAAATCCTGTCGTTTCCATAGAAACGTTACTCGATTTAGAAGGAAATGTCTTAGAACCCATAGTATTTCATAGAGACGCAATTTCCGTGTGAATTCGTCAATGTGTGGGAGTGAGGGATGCAGTAAAGAAGGATTAGTGGATCGGAAATGAGATTGTCGTATCCCAAAAGAAAATCCTGTCGTTTCCATAGAAACGTTACTCGATTTAGAAGGAGAAATCATAGAACACATAGTATTTCATAGCGACGCAATTTCCGTGTGAATTCGTCAATGAGTGGGAGTGTGGGATGCAGTAAAGGAGGATTAGTGGATCGGAAATGAGATTGTCGTATCCCAAAAGAAAATCCTGTCGTTTCCATAGAAACGTTACTCGATTTAGAAGGAGAATACATAGAACCCATAGTATTTCATAGCGACAGAATTTCCGTTAGATTCGTCAATGAGTGGGAGTGAGTAATGCACTAAAGAAGGATTAATGGATCGGAAATGAGATTGTCGTATCCCAAAAGAAAATCCTGTCGTTTCCATAGAAACGATTCTCGATTTAGATGGAAATGTCTTAGAACCCATAGTATTTCATAGCGACCCAATTTCCGTGTGAATACGTCAATGAGTGGGAGTGAGGGATGCAGTAAAGAAGGATTAGTGGATCGGAAATGAGATTGTCGTATCCAAAAAGAAAATCCTGTCGTTTCCATAGAAACGTTACTCGATTTAGAAGGAAATGTCTTAGAACCCATAGTATTTCATAGCGACGCAATTTCCGTGTGAATTCGTCAATGTGTGGGAGTGAGGGATACAGTAAAGAAGGATTAGTTTATCGGAAATGAGATTGTCGTATCCCAAAGGAAAATCCTGTCGTTTCCATAGAAACGTTACTCGATTTAGAAGGAAATGTCTTAGAACACATAGTATTTCATAGCGACTCAATTTCCGTGTGAATTCGTCAATGAGTGGGAGTGAGGGATGCAGTAAATAAGGATTAGTGGATCGGAAATGAGATTGTCGTATCCCAAAAGAAAATCCTGTCGTTTCCATAGAAACGTTACTCGATTTAGAAGGAGAAATCATAGAACACATAGTATTTCATAGCGACGCAATTTCCGTGTGAATTCGTCAATGAGTGGGAGTGAGGGATGCAGTAAAGAAGGATTAGTGGATCGGAAATGAGATTGTCGTATCCCAAAAGAAAATCCTGTCGTTTCCATAGAAACGTTACTCGATTTAGAAGGAAATGTCTTAGAACACATAGTATTTCATAGCGATGCAATTTCCGTGTGAATTCGTCAATGAGTGGGAGTGAGGGATGCAGTAAAGAAGGATTAGTGGATCGGAAATGAGATTGTCGTATCCCAAAAGAAAATCCTGTCGTTTCCATAGAAACGTTACTCCATTTAGAAGGAATTATCTTAGAACACATAGTATTTCATAGCGACGCAATTTCCGTGTGAATTCGTCAATGTGTGGGAGTGAGGGATGCAGTAAAGAAGGATTAGTGGATCGGAAATGTGATTGTCGTATCCCAAAAGAAAATCCTGTCGTTCCGATTGAAACGTTACTCGACTTAGAAGGAAATGTCTTACAACCCATAGTATTTCATAGCGACGCAATTTCCGTGTGAATTCGTCAATGAGTGGGAGTGAGGAATGCTGTAAAGAAGGATTAGTGGATCGGAAATGAGATTGTCGTATCCCAAAAGGAAATCCTGTCGTTTCCATAGAAACGTTACTCGATTTAGAAGGAAATGCCATAGAACCCATAGTATTTGATAGCAACTCAATTTCCGTGTGAATTCGTCAATGTGTGGGAGTGAGGGATGCAGTAAAGAAGGATTAGTGGATCGGAAATGAGATTGTCGTATCCCAAAAGAAAATCCTGTCGTTCCCATAGAAACGTTCTTCGATTTAGAAGGAAATGTCTTAGAACACATAGTATTTCATAGCGACGCAATTTCCGTGTGAATTCGTCAATGTGTGGGAGTGAGGGATGCAGTAAAGAAGGATTAGTGGATCGGAAATGTGATTGTCGTACCCCAAAAGAAAATCCTGTCGTTCCCATAGAAACGTTACTCGATTTAGAAGGAAATGTCTTAGAACCCATAGTATTTCATAGCGACGCAATTTCCGTGTGAATTCGTCAATGAGTGGGAGTGAGGAATGCTGTAAAGAAGGATTAGTGGATCGGAAATGAGATTGTCGTATCCCAAAAGGAAATCCTGTCGTTTCCATAGAAACGTTACTCGATTTAGAAGGAAATGTCTTAGAACCCATAGTATTTCATAGAGACGCAATTTCCGTGTGAATTCGTCAGTGTGTGGGAGTGAGGGATGCAGTAAAGAAGGATTAGTGGATCGGAAATGAGATTGTCGTATCCCTAAAGAAAATCCTGTCGTTTCCATAGAAACGTTACTCGATTTAGAAGGAGAAATCATAGAACACATAGTATTTCATAGCGACGCAATTTCCGTGTGAATTCCTCAATGAGTGGGAGTGAGGGATGCAGTAAAGAAGGATTAGTGGATCGGTAATGAGATTGTCGTATCACAAAAGAAAATCCTGTCGTTTCCATAGAAACGTTACGCGATTTAGAAGGAAATGTCTTAGAACACATAGTATTTCATAGCGACGCAATTTCCGTGTGAATTCGTCAATGTGTGGGAGTGAGGGATGCAGTAAAGGATAATTAGTGGATCGGAAATGAGATTGTCGTATCCCAAAAGAAAATCCTGTCGTTTCCATAGAAACGTTACTCGATTTAGAAGGAAATGTCTTAGAACACATAGTACTTCATAGCGACGCAACTTCCGTGTGAATTCGTCAATGTGTGGGAGTGAGGGATGCATTAAAGAAGGATTAGTGGATCGGAAATGAGATTGTCGTATCCCAAAAGAAAATACTGTCGTTCGCATAGAAACGTTCTTCGATTTAGAAGGAAATGTCTTAGAACACATAGTATATCATAGCGACGCAATTTCCGTGTGAATTCGTCAATGTGTGGGAGTGAGGGATGCAGTAAAGAAGGATTAGTGGATCGGATATGTGATTGTCGTATCCCAAAAGAAAATCCTGTCGTTTCCATAGAAACGTTACTCGATTTGGAAGGAGAAGTCATAGAACCCATAGTACTTCATAGCGACAGAATTTCCGTGTGAATTCGTCAATGAGTGGGAGTGACGGATGCAGTAAAGAAGGATTAGTGGATCGGAAATGAGATTGTCGTATCCCAAAAGAAAATCCTGTCGTTTCCACAGAAACGTTACTCGATTTAGAAGGAAATGTCTTAGAACCCATAGTATTTCATAGCGACGCAATTTCCGTGTGAATTCGTCAATGAGTGGGAGTGAGGGATGCTGTAAAGAAGGATTAGTGGATCGGAAATGAGATTGTAGTATCCCAAAAGGAAATCCTGTCGTTTCCATAGAAACGTTACTCGATTTAGAAGGAAATGTCTTAGAACCCATAGTATTTCATAGAGACGCATTTTCCGTGTGAATTCGTCAATGTGTGGGAGTGAGGGATGCAGTAAAGAAGGATTAGTGGATCGGAAATGAGATTGTCGTATCCAAAAAGAAAATCCTGTCGTTTCCATAGAAACGTTACTCGATTTAGAAGGAGAAATCATAGAACACATAGTATTTCATAGCGACGAAATTTCCGTGTGAATTCGTCAATGAGTGCTAGTGAGGGATGCAGTAAAGGAGGATTAGTGGATCGGAAATGAGATTGTCGTATCCCAAAAGAAAATCCTGTCGTTTTCATAGAAACGTTACTCGATTTAGAAGGAAATGTCTTAGAACACATAGTATTTCATAGCGACGCAATTTCCGTGTGAATTCGTCAATATGTAGGAGTGAGGGATGCAGTAAAGAAGGATTAGTGGATCGGAAATGAGATTGTCGTATCCTAAAAGAATATCCTGTCGTTTCCATAGAAACGTTACTCGATTTGGAAGGAAATGTCTTAGAACACATAGTATTTCATAGCGACGCAATTTCCGTGTGAATTCGTCAATGTGTGGGAGTGAGGGATGCAGTAAAGAAGGATTAGTGGATCCGAAATGAGATTGTCGTATCCCAAAAGAAAATCCTGTCGTTTCCATAGAAACGTTACTCGATTTAGAAGGAGAATACATAGAACCCATAGTATTTCATAGCGACAGAATTTCCGTGTGAATTCGTCAATGAGTGGGAGTGAGTAATGCACTAAAGAAGGATTAGTGGATCGGATATGAGATTGTCGTATCCCAAAAGAAAATCCTGTCGTTTCCATAGAAACGATTCTCGATTTAGATGGAAATGTGTTAGAACCCATAGTATTTCATAGCGACGCAATTTCCGTGTGAATACGTCAATGAGTGGGAGTGAGGGATGCAGTAAAGAAGGATTAGTGGATCGGAAATGAGATTGTCGTATCCAAAAAGAAAATCCTGTCGTTTCCATAGAAACGTTACTCGATTTAGAAGGAAATGTCTTAGAACCCATAGTATTTCATAGCGACGCAATTTCCGTGTGAATTCGTCAATGTGTGGGAGTGAGGGATACAGTAAAGAAGGATTAGTTTATCGGAAATGAGATTGTCGTATCCCAAAGGAAAATCCTGTCGTTTCCATAGAAACGTTACTCGATTTAGAAGGAAATGTCTTAGAACACATAGTATTTAATAGCGACTCAATTTCCGTGTGAATTCGTCAATGAGTGGGAGTGAGGGATGCAGTAAATAAGGATTAGTGGATCGGAAATGAGATTGTCGTATCCCAAAAGAAATTCCTGTCGTTTCCATAGAAACGTAACTCGATTTAGAAGGAAATGTCTTAGAACACATAGTATTTCATAGCGACGCAATTTCCGTGTGAATTCGTCAATGAGTGGGAGTGAGGGATGCTGTAAAGAAGGATTAGTGGATCGGAAATGAGATTGTCGTATCCCAAAAGGAAATCCTGTCGTTTCCATAGAAACGTTACTCGATTTAGAAGGAAATGTCTTAGAACACATAGTATTTCATAGAGACGCAATTTCCGTGTGAATTCGTCAATGTGTGGGAGTGAGGGATGCAGTAAAGAAGGATTAGTGGATCGGAAATGAGATTGTCGTATCCAAAAAGAAAATCCTGTCGTTTCCATAGAAACGTTACTCGATTTAGAAGGAAATGTCTTATAACACATAGTCTTTCATAGCGACGCAATTTCCGTGTGAATTCGTCAATGTGTGGGAGTGAGGGATGCAGTAAAGAAGGATTAGTGGATCGGAAATGAGAATGTCGTATCCCAAAAGAAAACCCTGTCGTTTCCATAGAAACGTTACTCGATTTAGAAGGAAATGTCATAGAACACATAGTAATTCACAGCGACGCAATTGCCGTGTGAATTCGTCAATGTGTGGGAGTGAGGGATGCAGTAAAGAAGGATTAGTGGATCGGAAATGAGATTGTCGTATCCCTAAAGAAAATCCTGTCGTTTCCATAGAAAAGTTACTCGATTTAGAAGGAAATGTCTTAGAACACATAGTATTTCATAGCGACGCAATTTCCGTGTGAATTCGTCATTGTGTGAGAGTGAGGGATGCAGTAAAGAAGGATTAGTGGATCGGAAATGCGATTGTCGTTTCCCAAAAGAAATCCTGTCGTTTCCATAGAAACGTTACTCGATTTAGAAGGAAATGTCTTAGAACACATAGTATTTCATAGCGACGCAATTTCCGTGTGAATTCGTCAATGTGTGGGAGTGAGGGATGCAGTAAAGAAGGATGAGTGGATCGGAAATGTGATTGTCGTATCCCAAAAGAAAATCCTGTCGTTTCCATAGAAACGTTACTCGATTTAGAAGGAAATGTCTTAGAACACATAGTATTTCATAGCGACGCAATTTCCGTGTGAATTCGTCAATGTGTGAGAGTGAGGGATGCAGTAATGAAGGATTAGTGGATCGGAAATGAGATTGTCGTATCCCAAAAGAAAATCCTGTCGTTTCCATAGAAACGTTACTCGATTTAGAATGAAATGTCTTAGAACACATAGTATTTCATAGCGACGCAATTTCCGTGTGAATTCGTCAATGTGTGGGAGTGAGGGATGCAGTAAAGAAGGATTAGTGGATGGGAAATGAGATTGTCGTATCCCAAAAGAAAATCCTGTCGTTTTCATAGAAACGTTACTCGATTTAGAAGGAAATGTCTTAGAACACATAGTATTTCATAACGACGCAATTTCCGTGTGATTTCTTCAAAGTGGGGGAGTGAGGGATGCAGTAAAGAAGGATTAGTGGATCGGAAATGAGATTGTCGTATCCCAAAAGAAAATCCTGTCGTTTCCATAGAAACGTTACTCGATTTAGAAAGATATGTCTTAGAACACATAGTATTTCATAGCGGCGCCATTTCCGTGTGAATTCGTCAATGTGTGGGAGTGAGGGATGCAGTAAAGAAGGATTAGTGGATCGGAAATGAGATTGTCGTATCCCGAAAGAAAATCCTGTCGTTTTCATAGGTACGTTACTCGATTTAGAAGGAGAAGCCATAGAACCCATAGTATTTCATAGCGACGCAATTTCAGTGTTAATTCGTCAATGTGAGGGAGCTAGGGACGCAATAAAGAAGGAATAGTGCATCGAGAACGAGATACTCGTATCGCAAAAGAAAATCCTGTCGTTTCCATAGAAATGTTACTCGATTTAGAAGGAGAAGTCATAGAACCCATAGTATTTCATAGCGACTCAATTTCAGTGTTAATTCGTCAATGAATGGGAGTGAGGGATGCAGTAAAGAAGGATTAGTGGATCGGAAATGCGATTGACGTATCCCAAAAGAAAATCCTGTCGTTTCCATAGAAACGTTGCTCGATTTAGAAGGAGATGTCTTAGAACACATAGTATTTCATAGCGACGCAATTTCCGTGTGAATTCGTCAATGTGTGGGAGTGAGGGATGCAGTAAACAAGGATTAGTGGATCGGATATGAGATTGTCGTATCCCAAAAGAAAATCCTGTCGTTTCCATAGAAACGTTACTCGATTTCGAAGGAAATGTCTTAGAACACATAGTATTTCATAGCGACGCAATTTCAGTGTGAATTCGTCAACGTGTGTAAGTGAGGGATGCAGTAAAGAAGGATTAGTGGATCGGAAATGTGATTGTCGTATCCCAAAGGAAAATCCTGTCGTTTCCATAGAAACGTTACTCGATTTAGAAGGAAATGTCTTAGAACACATAGTATTTCATAGCGACGCGATTTCCGTGTGAATTCGTCAATGAGAGGGAGTGAGGGATGCAGTAAAGAAGGATTAGTGGATCGGAAATGAGATTGTCGTATCACAAAAGAAAATCCTGTCGTTTCCATAGAAACGTTACTCGATTTAGAAGGAGAAGTCAAAGAACCCATAGAATATCATAGCGACGCAATTTCTGTGTTAATTCGTCAATGTGAGGGAGCTAGGGATGCAATAAAGAAGGACTAGTGCATCGAGAAGGAGATACTCGTATCGCAAAAGAAAATCCTGTCGTTTCCATAGAAACGTTATTCGATTTAGCATGAGAAGTCATAGAACCCATAGTATTTCATAGCGACTCAATTTCTGTGTTAGTTCGTGAATGGGTGGGAGTGAGGGATGCAGTAAAGAAGGATTAGTGGATCGGAAATGTGATTGTCGTATCCCAAAAGAAAATCCTGTCGTTTCCATAGAAACGTTACTCGATTTAGAAGGAAATGTCTTTGAACACATAGTATTTCATAGCGACGCAATTTCCGTGTGAATTCGTCAATGTGTGGAAGTGAGGGATGCAGTAAAGAAGGATTAAAGGATCGGAAATGAGAATGTCGTATCCCAAAAGAAAATCCTGTCGTTTCCATAGTAACGTTACTCGATTTAGAAGGAAATGTCTTAGAACACATAGTATTTCATAGCGACGCAATTTCCGTGTGAATTCGTCAATGTGTGGGAGTGAGGGATGCAGTAAAGAAGGATTAGTGGATCGGAATTGAGATTGTCTTATCCCAAAAGAAAATCCTGTCGTTTCCATAGAAACGTTACTCGATGTAGAAGGAAATGTCTAAGAACGCATAGTATTTCATAGCGACGCAATTTCCGTGTGAATTCGTCAATGTGTGGGAGTGAAAGATGCAGTAAAGAAGGATTAGTGGATCGGAAATGAGTTTGTCGTATCCCAAAAGAAAACCCTGTCGTTTCCATAGAAACGTTACTCGATTTAGAAGGGAATGTCTTATAACACATAGTCTTTCATAGCGACGCAATTTCCGTGTGAATTCGTCAATGTATGGGAGTGAGGGATGCAGTAAAGAAGGATTAGTGGATCGGAAATGAGAATGTCGTATCCCAAAAGAAAACCCTGTCGTTTCCATAGAAACGTTACTCGATTTAGAAGGAAATGTCATAGAACACATAGTAATTCACAGCGACGCAATTGCCGTGTGAGTTCGTCAATGTGTGGGAGTGAGGGATGCAGTAAAGAAGGATTAGTGGATCGGAAATGAGATTGTCGTATCCCAGAAGAAAATCCTGTCGTTTCCATAGAAACGTTACTCGATTTAGAAGGAAATGTCTTAGAACACATAGTATTTCATAGCGACGCAATTTCCGTGTGAATTCGTCAATGTGTGGGAGTGAGGGATGCAGTAAAGAAGGATTAGTGGATCGGAAATGTGATTGTCGTTTCCCAAAAGAAATCCTGTCGTTACCATAGAAACGTTACTCGATTTAGAAGGAAATGTCTTAGAACACATAGTATTTCATAGCGACGCAATTTCCGTGTGAATTCGTCAATGTGTGGGAGTGAGGGATGCAGTAAAGAAGGATGAGTGGATCGGAAATGTGATTGTCGTATCCCAAAAGAAAATCCTGTCGTTTCCATAGAAAAGTTACTCGATTTAGAAGGAAATGTCTTAGAACACATAGTATTTCATAGCGACGCAATTTCCGTGTGAATTCGTCAATGTGTGAGAGTGAGGGATGCAGTAAAGAAGGATTAGTGGATCGGAAATGAGATTGTCGTATCCCAAAAGAAAATCCTGTCGTTTCCATAGAAACGTTACTCGATTTAGGAGGAAATGTCTTAGAACACATAGTATTTCATAGCGACGCAATTTCCGTGTGAATTCGTCAATGTGTGGGAGTGAGGGATGCAGTAAAGAAGGATTAGTGGATGGGAAATGAGATTGTCGTATCCCAAAAGAAAATCCTGTCGTTTCCATAGAAACGTTACTCGATTTAGAAGGAAATGTCTTAGAACACATAGTATTTCATAACGACGCGATTTCCGTGTGAATTCGTCAAAGTGGGGGAGTGAGGGATGCAGTAAAGAAGGATTAGTGGATCGGAAATGAGATTGTCGTATCCCAAAAGAAAATCCTTTCGTTTCCATAGAAACGTTACTCGATTTAGAATGAAACGTCTTAGAACACATAGTATTTCATAGCGGCGCCATTTCCGTGTGAATTCGTCAATGTGTGGGAGTGAGGGATGCAGTAAAGTAGGATTAGTGGATCGGAAATGAGATTGTCGTATCCCGAAAGAAAATCCTGTCATTTTCATAGAAACGTTACTCGATTTAGAAGGAGAAGTCATAGAACCCATAGTATTTCATAGCGACGCAATTTCTGTGTTAATTCGTCAATGTGAGGGAGCTAGGGACGCAATAAAGAAGGAATAGTGCATCGAGAAGGAGATACTCGTATCGCAAAAGAAAATCCTGTCGTTTCCATAGAAATGTTACTCGATTTAGAAGGAGAAGTCATAGAACCCATAGCATTTCATAGCGACTCAATTTCTGTGTTAATTCGTCGATGAGTGGGAGTGAGGGATGCAGTAAAGAAGGATTAGTGGATCGGAAATGAGATTGTCGTATCCCAGAAGAAAATCCTGTCGTTTCCATAGAAACGTTACTCGATTTAGAAGGAAATGTCATAGAACACATAGTAATTCACAGCGACGCAATTGCCGTGTGAATTCGTCAATGTGTGGGAGTGAGGGATGCAGTAAAGAAGGATTAGTGGATCGGAAATGAGATTGTCGTATCCCAGAAGAAAATCCTGTCGTTTCCATAGAAACGTTACTCGATTTAGAAGGAAATGTCTTAGACCACACAGTATTTCATAGCGACGCAATTTCCGTGTGAATTCGTCAATGTGTGGGAGTGAGGGATGCAGTAAAGAAGGATTAGTGGATCGGAAATGTGATTGTCGTTTCCCAAAAGAAATCCTGTCGTTTCCATAGAAACGTTACTCGATTTAGAAGGAAATGTCTTAGAACACATAGTATTTCATAGCGACGCAATTTCCGTGTGAATTCGTCAATGTGTGGGAGTGAGGGATGCAGTAAAGAAGGATGAGTGGATCGGAAATGTGATTGTCGTATCCCAAAAGAAAATCCTGTCGTTTCCATAGAAAAGTTACTCGATTTAGAAGGAAATGTCTTAGAACACATAGTATTTCATAGCGACGCAATTTCCGTGTGAATTCGTCAATGTGTGAGAGTGAGGGATGCAGTAAAGAAGGATTAGTGGATCGGAAATGAGATTGTCGTATCCCAAAAGAAAATCCTGTCGTTTCCATTGAAACGTTACTCGATTTAGGAGGAAATGTCTTAGAACACATAGTATTTCATAGCGACGCAATTTCCGTGTGAATTCGTCAATGTGTGGTAGTGAGGGATGCAGTAAAGAAGGATTAGTGGATGGGAAATGAGATTGTCGTATCCCAAAAGAAAATCCTGTCGTTTTCATAGAAACGTTACTCGATTTAGAAGGAAATGTCTTAGAACACATAGTATTTCATAACGACGCGATTTCCGTGTGATTTCGTCAAAGTGGGGGAGTGAGGGATGCAGTAAAGAAGGATTAGTGGATCGGAAATGAGATTGTCGTATCCCAAAAGAAAATCCTTTCGTTTCCATAGAAACGTTACTCGATTTAGAATGAAACGTCTTAGAACACATAGTATTTCATAGCGGCGCCATTTCCGTGTGAATTCGTCAATGTGTGGGAGTGAGGGATGCAGTAAAGAAGGATTAGTGGATCGGAAATGAGATTGTCGTATCCCGAAAGAAAATCCTGTCATTTTCATAGAAACGTTACTCGATTTAGAAGGAGAAGTCATAGAACCCATAGTATTTCATAGCGACGCAATTTCTGTGTTAATTCGTCAATGTGAGGGAGCTAGGGACGCAATAAAGAAGGAATAGTGCATCGAGAAGGAGATACTCGTATCGCAAAAGAAAATCCTGTCGTTTCCATAGAAATGTTACTCGATTTAGAAGGAGAAGTCATAGAACCCATAGCATTTCATAGCGACTCAATTTCTGTGTTAATTCGTCGATGAGTGGGAGTGAGGGATGCAGTAAAGAAGGATTAGTGGATCGGAAATGAGATTGTCGTATCCCAGAAGAAAATCCTGTCGTTTCCATAGAAACGTTACTCGATTTAGAAGGAAATGTCATAGAACACATAGTAATTCACAGCGACGCAATTGCCGTGTGAATTCGTCAATGTGTGGGAGTGAGGGATGCAGTAAAGAAGGATTAGTGGATCGGAAATGAGATTGTCGTATCCCAGAAGAAAATCCTGTCGTTTCCATAGAAACGTTACTCGATTTATAAGGAAATGTCTTAGACCACACAGTATTTCATAGCGACGCAATTTCCGTGTGAATTCGTCAATGTGTGGGAGTGAGGGATGCAGTTAAGAAGGATTAGTGGATCGGAAATGTGATTGTCGTTTCCCAAAAGAAATCCTGTCGTTTCCATAGAAACGTTACTCGATTTAGAAGGAAATGTCTTAGGACACATAGTATTTCATAGCGACGCAATTTCCGTGTGAATTCGTCAATGTGTGGGAGTGAGGGATGCAGTAAAGAAGGATGAGTGGATCGGAAATGTGATTGTCGTACCCCAAAAGAAAATCCTGTCGTTTCCATAGAAACGTTACTCGATTTAGAAGGAAATGTCTTAGAACACATAGTATTTCATAGCGACGCAATTTCCGTGTGAATTCGTCAATGTGTGAGAGTGAGGGATGCAGTAATGAAGGATTAGTGGATCGGAAATGAGATTGTCGTATCCCAAACGACAATCCTGTCGTTTCCATAGAAACGTTACTCGATTTAGAAGGAAATGTCTTAGAACACATAGTATTTCATTGCGACGTAATTTCCGTGTGAATTCGTCAATGTGTGGGAGTGAGGGATGCAGTAAAGAAGGATTAGTGGATGGGAAATGAGATTGTCGTATCCCAAAAGAAAATCCTGTCGTTTTCATAGAAACGTTACTCGATTTAGAAGGAAATGTCTTAGAACACATAGTATTTCATAACGACGCAATTTCCGTGTGAATTCGTCAAAGTGGGGGAGTGAGGGATGCAGTAAAAAAGGATTAGTGGATCGGAAATGAGATTGTCGTATCCCAAAAGAAAATCCTGTCGTTTCCATAGAAACGTTACTCGATTTAGAAGGATATGTCTTAGAACACATAGTATTTCATAGCGGCGCCATTTCCGTGTGAATTCGTCAATGTGTGGGAGTGAGGGATGCAGTAAAGAAGGATTAGTGGATCGGAAATGAGATTGTCGTATCCCGAAAGAAAATCCTGTCGTTTTCATAGATACGTTACTCGATTTAGAAGGAGAAGCCATAGAACCCATAGTATTTCATAGCGACGCAATTTCTGTGTTAATTCGTCAATGTGAGGGAGCTAGGGACGCAATAAAGAAGGAATAGTGCATCGAGAAGGAGATACTCGTATCGCAAAAGAAAATCCTGTCGTTTCCATATAAATGTTACTCGATTTAGAAGGAGAAGTCATAGAACCCATAGTATTTCATAGCGACTCAATTTCTGTGTTAATTCGTCAATGAGTGGGAGTGAGGGATGCAGTAAAGAAGGATTGGTGGATCGGAAATGAGATTGTCGTATCCCAAAAGAAAATCCTTTCGTTTCCATAGAAACGTTACTCGATTTAGAACGAGAAGTCATAGAACCCATAGTATTTCATAGCGACTCAATTTCTGTGTTAATTCGTCAATGAGTGGGAGTGAGGGATGCAGTAAAGAATGATTAGTGGATCGGAAATGCGATTGACGTATCCCAAAAGAAAATCCTGTCGTTTCCATAGAAACGTTACTCGATTTAGAAGGAGATGTCTTAGAACACATAGTATTTCATAGCGACGCAATTTCCGTGTGAATTCGTCAATGTGTGGGAGTGAGGGATGCAGAAAAGAAGGATTAGTGGATCGGATATGAGATTGTCGTATCCCAAAAGAAAATCCTGTCGTTTCCATAGAAACGTTACTCGATTTCGAAGGAAATGTCTTAGAACACATAGTATTTCATAGCGACGCAATTTCAGTGTGAATTCGTCAACGTGTGTAAGTGAGGGATGCAGTAAAGAAGGATTAGTGGATCGGAAATGTGATTGTCTTATCCCAAAGGAAAATCCTGTAGTTTCCATAGAAACGTTACTCGATTTAGAAGGAAATGTCTTAGAACACATAGTAATTCATAGCGACGCGATTTCCGTGTGAATTCGTCAATGAGAGGGAGTGAGGGATGCAGTAAAGAAGGATTAGTGGATCGGAAATGAGATTGTCGTATCCCAAAAGAAAATCCTGTCGTTTCCATAGAAACGTTACTCGATTTAGAAGGAGAAGTCATAGAACCCATAGTATTTCATAGCGACGCAATTTCTGTGTTAATTCGTCAATGTGAGGGAGCTAGGGATGCAATAAAGAATGACTAGTGCATCGAGAAGGAGATACTCGTATCGCAAAAGAAAATCCTGTCGTTTCCATAGAAACGTTATTCGATTTAGCATGAGAAGTCATAGAACCCATTGTATTTCATAGCGACTCAATTTCTGTGTTAGTTCGTGAATGGGTGGGAGTGAGGGATGCAGTAAAGAAGGATTAGTGGATCGGAAATGTGATTGTCGTATCCCAAAAGAAAATCCTGTCGTTTCCTTAGAAACGTTACTCGATTTAGAAGGAAATGTCTTAGAACACATAGTATTTCATAGCGACGCAATTTCCGTGTGAATTCGTAAATGTGTTTGAGTGAGGGATGCAGTAAAGAAGGATTAGTGGATCGGAAATGAGATTGTCTTATCCCAAAAGAAAATCCTGTCGTTTCCATAGAAACGTTACTCGATGTAGAAGGAAATGTCTAAGAACGCATAGTATTTCATAGCGACGCAATTTCCGTGTGAATTCGTCAATGTGTGGGAGTGAGGGATGCAGTAAAGAAGGATTAGTGGATCGGAAATGAGTTTGTCGTATCCCAAAAGAAAACCCTGTCGTTTCCATAGAAACGTTACTCGATTTAGACGGAAATGTCTTATAACACATAGTCTTTCATAGCGACGCAATTTCCGTGTGAATTCGCCAATGTGTGGGAGTGAGGGATGCAGTAAAGAAGGATTAGTGGATCGGAAATGAGAATGTCGTATCCGAAAAGAAAACCCTGTCCTTTCCATAGAAACGTTACTCGACTTAGAAGGAAATGTCATAGAACACATAGTAATTCACAGCGACGCAATTGCCGGGTGAATTCGTCAATGTGTGGGAGTGAGGGATGCAGTAAAGAAGGATTAGTGGATCGGAAATGAGATTGTCGTATCCCAGAAGAAAATCCTGTCGTTTCCATAGAAACGTTACTCGATTTAGAAGGAAATGTCTTAGAACACATAGTATTTCATAGCGACGCAATTTCCGTGTGAATTGGTCAATGTGTGGGAGTGAGGGATGCAGTAAAGAAGGATTAGTGGATCGGAAATGTGATTGTCGTTTCCCAAAAGAAATCCTGTCGTTTCCATAGAAACGTTACTCGATTTAAAAGGAAATGTCTTAGAACACATAGTATTTCATAGCGACGCAATTTCCGTGTGAATTCGTCAATGTGTGGGAGTGAGGGATGCAGTAAAGAAGGATGAGTGGATCGGAAATGTGATTGTCGTATCCCAAAAGAAAATCCTTTCGTTTCCATAGAAAAGTTACTCGATTTAGAAGGAAATGTCTTAGAACACATAGTATTTCATAGCGACGCAATTTCCGTGTGAATTCGTCAATGTGTGAGAGTGAGGGATGCAGTAAAGAAGGATTAGTGGATTGGAAATGAGATTGTCGTATCCCAAAAGAAAATCCTGTCGTTTCCATAGAAACGTTACTCGATTTAGAAGGATATGTCTTAGAACACATAGTATTTCATAGCGACGCAATTTCCGTGGGAATTCGTCAATGTGTGGGAGTGAGGGATGCAGTAAAGAAGGATTAGTGGATCGGAAATGAGATTGTCGTATCCCGAAAGAAAATCCTGTCGTTTTCGTAGAAACGTTACTCGATTTAGAAGGAGAAGTCATAGAACCCATAGTATTTCATAGCGACGCAATTTCTGTGTTAATTCGTCAATGTGAGGGAGCTAGGGACGCAATAAAGAAGGAATAGTGCATCGAGAAGGAGATACTCGTATCGCAAAAGAAAATCCTGTCGTTTCCATAGAAATGTTACTCGATTTAGAAGGAGAAGTCATAGAACCCATAGTATTTCATAGCGACTCAATTTCTGTGTTAATTCGTCAATGAGTGGGAGTGAGGGATGCAGTAAAGAAGGATTAGTGGATCGGAAATGAGATTGTCGTATCCCAAAATCAAATCCTGTCGTTTCCATAGAAACGTTACTCGATTTAGAAGGAGATGTCTTAGAACACATAGTATTTCATAGCGACGCAATTTCCGTGTGAATTCGTCAATGTGTGGGAGTGAGGGATGCAGAAAAGAAGGATTAGTGGATCGGATATGAGATTGTCGTATCCCAAAAGAAAATCCTGTCGTTTCCATAGAAACGTTACTCGATTTCGAAGGAAATGTCTTAGAACACATAGTATTTCATAGCGACGCAATTTCAGTGTGAATTCGTCAACGTGTGTAAGTGAGGGATGCAGTAAAGTAGGATTAGTGGATCGGAAATGTGATTGTCTTATCCCAAAGGAAAATCCTGTAGTTTCCATAGAAACGTTACTCGATTTAGAAGGAAATGTCTTAGAACACATAGTAATTCATAGCGACGCGATTTCCGTGTGAATTCGTCAATGAGAGGGAGTGAGGGATGCAGTAAAGAAGGATTAGTGGATCGGAAATGAGATTGTCGTATCCCAAAAGAAAATCCTGTCGTTTCCATAGAAACGTTACTCGATTTAGAAGGAGAAGTCATAGAACCCATAGTATTTCATAGCGACGCAATTTCTGTGTTAATTCGTCAATGTGAGGGAGCTAGGGATGCAATAAAGAATGACTAGTGCATCGAGAAGGAGATACTCGTATCGCAAAAGAAAATCCTGTCGTTTCCATAGAAACGTTATTCGATTTAGCATGAGAAGTCATAGAACCCATTGTATTTCATAGCGACTCAATTTCTGTGTTAGTTCGTGAATGGGTGGGAGTGAGGGATGCAGTAAAGAAGGATTAGTGGATCGGAAATGTGATTGTCGTATCCCAAAAGAAAATCCTGTCGTTTCCTTAGAAACGTTACTCGATTTAGAAGGAAATGTCTTAGAACACATAGTATTTCATAGCGACGCAATTTCCGTGTGAATTCGTAAATGTGTTTGAGTGAGGGATGCAGTAAAGAAGGATTAGTGGATCGGAAATGAGATTGTCTTATCCCAAAAGAAAATCCTGTCGTTTCCATAGAAACGTTACTCGATGTAGAAGGAAATGTCTAAGAACGCATAGTATTTCATAGCGACGCAATTTCCGTGTGAATTCGTCAATGTGTGGGAGTGAGGGATGCAGTAAAGAAGGATTAGTGGATCGGAAATGAGTTTGTCGTATCCCAAAAGAAAACCCTGTCGTTTCCATAGAAACGTTACTCGATTTAGACGGAAATGTCTTATAACACATAGTCTTTCATAGCGACGCAATTTCCGTGTGAATTCGCCAATGTGTGGGAGTGAGGGATGCAGTAAAGAAGGATTAGTGGATCGGAAATGAGAATGTCGTATCCGAAAAGAAAACCCTGTCCTTTCCATAGAAACGTTACTCGACTTAGAAGGAAATGTCATAGAACACATAGTAATTCACAGCGACGCAATTGCCGGGTGAATTCGTCAATGTGTGGGAGTGAGGGATGCAGTAAAGAAGGATTAGTGGATCGGAAATGAGATTGTCGTATCCCAGAAGAAAATCCTGTCGTTTCCATAGAAACGTTACTCGATTTAGAAGGAAATGTCTTAGAACACATAGTATTTCATAGCGACGCAATTTCCGTGTGAATTGGTCAATGTGTGGGAGTGAGGGATGCAGTAAAGAAGGATTAGTGGATCGGAAATGTGATTGTCGTTTCCCAAAAGAAATCCTGTCGTTTCCATAGAAACGTTACTCGATTTAAAAGGAAATGTCTTAGAACACATAGTATTTCATAGCGACGCAATTTCCGTGTGAATTCGTCAATGTGTGGGAGTGAGGGATGCAGTAAAGAAGGATGAGTGGATCGGAAATGTGATTGTCGTATCCCAAAAGAAAATCCTTTCGTTTCCATAGAAAAGTTACTCGATTTAGAAGGAAATGTCTTAGAACACATAGTATTTCATAGCGACGCAATTTCCGTGTGAATTCGTCAATGTGTGAGAGTGAGGGATGCAGTAAAGAAGGATTAGTGGATTGGAAATGAGATTGTCGTATCCCAAAAGAAAATCCTGTCGTTTCCATAGAAACGTTACTCGATTTAGAAGGATATGTCTTAGAACACATAGTATTTCATAGCGACGCAATTTCCGTGGGAATTCGTCAATGTGTGGGAGTGAGGGATGCAGTAAAGAAGGATTAGTGGATCGGAAATGAGATTGTCGTATCCCGAAAGAAAATCCTGTCGTTTTCGTAGAAACGTTACTCGATTTAGAAGGAGAAGTCATAGAACCCATAGTATTTCATAGCGACGCAATTTCTGTGTTAATTCGTCAATGTGAGGGAGCTAGGGACGCAATAAAGAAGGAATAGTGCATCGAGAAGGAGATACTCGTATCGCAAAAGAAAATCCTGTCGTTTCCATAGAAATGTTACTCGATTTAGAAGGAGAAGTCATAGAACCCATAGTATTTCATAGCGACTCAATTTCTGTGTTAATTCGTCAATGAGTGGGAGTGAGGGATGCAGTAAAGAAGGATTAGTGGATCGGAAATGAGATTGTCGTATCCCAAAATCAAATCCTGTCGTTTCCATAGAAACGTTACTCGATTTAGAAGGAGAAGTCATAGAACACATAGTAGTTCATAGCGACGCAATTTCCGTGTGAATTCGTCAATGTGTGGGAGTGAGGGATGCAGTAAAGAAGGATTAGTGGATCGGAAATGAGATTGTCGTATCCCAAAAGAAAATCCTTTCGTTTCCATAGAAACGTTACTCGATTTAGAACGAGAAGTCATAGAACCCATAGTATTTCATAGCGACTCAATTTCTGTGTTAATTCGTCAATGAGTGGGAGTGAGGGATGCAGTAAAGAAGGATTAGTGGATCGGAAATGCGATTGACGTATCCCAAAAGAAAATCCTGTCGTTTCCAAAGAAACGTTACTCGATTTAGAAGGAGATGTCTTAGAACACATAGTATTTCATAGCGACGCAATTTCCGTGTGAATTCGTCAATGTGTGGGAGTGAGGGATGCAGTAAAGAAGGATTAGTGGATCGGATATGAGATTGTCGTATCCCAAAAGAAAATCCTGTCGTTTCCATAGAAACGTTACTCGATTTCGAAGGAAATGTCTTAGAACACATAGTATTTCATAGCGACGCAATTTCAGTGTGAATTCGTCAACGTGTGTAAGTGAGGGATGCAGTAAAGAAGGATTAGTGGAACGGAAATGTGATTGTCGTATCCCAAAGGAAAATCCGGTCGTTTCCATAGAAACGTTACTCGATTTAGAAGGAAATGTCTTAAAACACATAGTATTTCATAGCGACGCGATTTCCGTGTGAATTGGTCAATGAGAGGGAGTGAGGGATGCAGTAAAGAAGGATTAGTGGATCGGAAATGAGATTGCCGTATCCCAAAAGAAAATCCTGTCGTTTCCATAGAAACGTTACTCGATTTAGAAGGAGAAGTCATAGAACCCATAGTATTTCATAGCGACGCAATATCTGTGTTAATTCGTCAATGTGAGGGAGCTAGGGATGCAATAAAGAAGGACTAGTGCATCGAGAAGGAGATACTCGTATCGCAAAAGAAAATCCTGTCGTTTCCATAGAAACGTTATTCGATTTAGCATGAGAAGTCATAGAACACATAGTATTTCATAGCGACTCAATTTCAGTGTTAATTCGTGAAAGGGTGGGAGTGAGGGAAGCAGTAAAGAAGGATTAGTGGATCGGAAATGTGATTGTCGTATCCCAAAAGAAAATCCTGTCGTTTCCATAGAAACGTTACTCGATTTAGAAGGAAATGTCTTAGAACACATAGTATTTCATAGCGACGCAATTTCCGTGTGAATTCGTCAATGTGTGGAAGTGAGGGATGCAGTAAAGAAGGATTAAAGGATCGGAAATGAGAATGTCGTATCCCAAAAGAAAATCCTGTCGTTTCCATAGTAACGTTACTCGATTTAGAAGGAAATGTCTTAGAACACATAGTATTTCATAGCGACGCAATTTCCGTGTGAATTCGTCAATGTGTGGGAGTGAGGGATGCAGTAAAGAAGGATTAGTGGATCGGAAATGAGATTGTCTTATACCAAAAGAAAATCCTGTCGTTTCCATAGAAACGTTACTCGATTTAGAAGGAAATGTCATAGAACACATAGTAATTCACAGCGACGCAATTGACGTGTGAATTCGTCAATGTGTGGGAGTGAGGGATGCAGTAAAGAAGGATTAGTGGATCGGAAATGAGATTGTCGTATCCCAGAAGAAAATCCTGTCGTTTCCATAGAAACGTTACTCGATTTCGAAGGAAATGTCGTAGAACACATAGTATTTCATAGCGACGCAATTTCCGTGTGAATTCGTCAATGTGTGGGAGTGAGGGATGCAGTAAAGAAGGATTAGTGGATCGGAAATGTGATTGTCGTTTCCCAAAAGAAATCCTGTCGTTTCCATAGAAACGTTACTCGATTTAGAAGGAAATGTCTTAGAACACATAGTATTTCATAGCGACGCAATTTCCGTGTGAATTCGTCAATGTGTGGGAGTGAGGGATGCAGTAAAGAAGGATGAGTGGATCGGAAATGTGATTGTCGTATCCCAAAAGAAAATCCTGTCGTTTCCATAGAAACGTTACTCGATTTAGAAGGAAATGTCTTAGAACACATAGTATTTCATAGCGACGCAATTTCCGTGTGAATTCGTCAATGTGTGAGAGTGAGGGATGCAGTAAAGAAGGATTAGTGGATCGGAAATGAGATTGTCGTATCCCAAAAGAAAATCCTGTCGTTTCCATAGAAACGTTACTCGATTTAGAAGGAAATGTCTTAGAACACATAGTATTTCATAGCGACGCAATTTCCGTGTGAATTCGTCAATGTGTGGGAGTGAGGGATGCAGTAAAGAAGGATTAGTGGATGGGAAATGAGATTGTCGTATCCCAAAAGAAAATCCTGTCGTTTTCATAGAAACGTTACTCGATTTAGAAGGATATGTCTTAGAACACATAGTATTTCATAGCGGCGCCATTTCCGTGTGAATTCGTCAATGTGTGGGAGTGAGGGATGCAGTAAAGAAGGATTAGTGGATCGGAAATGAGATTGTCGTATCCCGAATGAAAATCCTGTCGTTTACATAGAAACGTTACTCGATTTAGAAGGAGAAGTCATAGAACCCATAGAATTTCATAGCGACGCAATTTCTGTGTTAATTCGTCAATGTGAGGGAGCTAGGGACGCAATAAAGAACGAATAGTGCATCGAGAAGGAGATACTCGTATCGCAAAAGAAAATCCTGTCGTTTCCATAGAAATGTTACTCGATTTAGAAGGAGAAGTCATAGAACCCATAGTATTTCATAGCGACTCAATTTCTGTGTTAATTCGTCAATGAGTGGGAGTGAGGGATGCAGTAAAGAAGGATTAGTGGATCGGAAATGAGATTGTCGTATCCCAAAATTAAATCCTGTCGTTTCCATAGAACCGTTACTCGATTTAGAAGGAGAAGTCATAGAACACATAGTATTTCATAGCGACGCAATTTCCGTGTGAATTGGTCAATGTGTGGGAGTGATTGATGCAGTAAAGAAGGATTGGTGGATCGGAATTGAGATTGTCGTACCCCAAAAGAAAATCCTTTCGTTTCCATAGAAACGTTACTCGATTTAGAACGAGAAGTCATAGAACCCATAGTATTTCATAGCGACTCAATTTCTGTGTTAATTCGTCAATGAGTGGGAGTGAGGGATGCAGTAAAGAAGGATTAGTGGATCGGAAATGCGATTGACGTATCCCAAAAGAAAATCCTGTCGTTTCCATAGAAACGTTACTCGATTTAGAAGGAGATGTCTTAGAACACATAGTATTTCATAGCGACGCAATTTCCGTGTGAATTCGTCAATGTGTGGGAGTGAGGGATGCAGTAAAGAAGGATTTGTGGATCGGTTATGAGTTTGTCGTATCCCAAAAGAAAATCCTGTCGTTTCCATAGAAACGTTACTCGATTTAGAAGGAGAAGTCATAGAACCCATAGTATTTCATAGCGACGCAATTTCTGTGTTAATTCGTCAATGTGAGGGAGCTAGGGATGCAATAAAGAATGACTAGTGCATCGAGAAGGAGATACTCGTATCGCAAAAGAAAATCCTGTCGTTTCCATAGAAACGTTATTCGATTTAGCATGAAAAGTCATAGAACCCATAGTATTTCATAGCGACTCAATTTCTGTGTTAGTTCGTGAATGGGTGGGAGTGAGGGATGCAGTAAAGAAGGATTAGTGGATCGGAAATGTGATTGTCGTATCCCAAAAGAAAATCCTGTCGTTTCCATAGAAACGTTACTCGATTTAGAAGGAAATGTCTTAGAACACATAGTATTTCATAGCGACGCAATTTCCGTGTGAATTCGTCAATGTGTGGAAGTGAGGGTTGCAGTAAAGAAGGATTAAAGGATCGGAAATGAGAATGTCGTATCCCAAAAGAAAATCCTGTCGTTTCCATAGTAACGTTACTCGATTTAGAAGGAAATGTCTTAGAACACATAGTATTTCATAGCGACGCAATTTCCGTGTGAATTCGTCAATGTGTGGGAGTGAGGGATGCAGTAAAGAAGGATTAGTGGATCGGAAATGAGATTGTCTTATCCCAAAAGAAAATCCTGTCGTTTCCATAGAAACGTTACTCGATGTAGAAGGAAATGTCTAAGAACGCATAGTATTTCATAGCGACGCAATTTCCGTGTGAATTCGTCAATGTGTGGGAGTGAGGGATGCAGTAAAGAAGGATTAGTGGATCGGAAATGAGTTTGTCGTATCCCAAAAGAAAACCCTGTCGTTTCCATAGAAACGTTACTCGATTTAGACGGAAATGTCTTATAACACATAGTCTTTCATAGCGACGCAATTTCCGTGTGAATTCGTCAATGTGTGGGAGTGAGGGATGCAGTAAAGAAGGATTAGTGGATCGGAAATGAGAATGTCGTATCCCAAAAGAAAACCCTGTCCTTTCCATAGAAACGTTACTCGATTTAGAAGGAAATGTCATAGAACACATAGTAATTCACAGCGACGCAATTGCCGTGTGAATTGGTCAATGTGTGGGAGTAAGGGATGCAGGAAAGAAGGATTAGTGGATCGGAAATGTGATTGTCGTTTCCCAAAAGAAATCCTGTCGTTTCCATAGAAACGTTACTCGATTTAGAAGGAAATGTCTTAGAACACATAGTATTTCATAGCGACGCAATTTCCGTGTGAATTCGTCAATGTGTGGGAGTGAGGGATGCAGTAAAGAAGGATGAGTGGATCGGAAATGTGATTGTCGTATCCCAAAAGAAAATCCTGTCGTTTCCATAGAAAAGTTACTCGATTTAGAAGGAAATGTCTTAGAACACATAGTATTTCATAGCGACGCAATTTCCGTGTGAATTCGTCAATGTGTGAGAGTGAGGGATGCAGTAAAGAAGGATTAGTGGATTGGAAATGAGATTGTCGTATCCCAAAAGAAAATCCTGTCGTTTCCATAGAAACGTTACTCGATTTAGAAGGATATGTCTTAGAACACATAGTATTTCATAGCGACGCAATTTCCGTGGGAATTCGTCAATGTGTGGGAGTGAGGGATGCAGTAAAGAAGGATTAGTGGATGGGAAATGAGATTGTCGTATCCCGAAAGAAAATCCTGTCGTTTTCATAGAAACGTTACTCGATTTAGAAGGAGAAGTCATAGAACCCATAGTATTTCATAGCGACGCAATTTCTGTGTTAATTCGTCAATGTGAGGGGGCTACGGACGCAATAAAGAAGGAATAGTGCATCGAGAAGGAGATACTCGTATCGCAAAAGAAAATCCTGTCGTTTCCATAGAAATGTTACTCGATTTAGAAGGAGAAGTCATAGAACCCATAGTATTTCATAGCGACGCAATTTCTGTGTTAATTCGTCAATGAGTGGGAGTGAGGGATGCAGTAAAGAAGGATTAGTGGATCGGAAATGAGATTGTCGTATCCCAAAATCAAATCCTGTCGTTTCCATAGAAACGTTACTCGATTTAGAAGGAGAAGTCATAGAACACATAGTATTTCATAGCGACTCAATTTCTGTGTTAATTCGTCAATGAGTGGGAGTGAGGGATGCAGTAAAGAAGGATTAGTGGATTGGAAATGCGATTGACGTATCCCAAAAGAAAATCCTGTCGTTTCCATAGAAACGTTACTCGATTTAGAAGGAGATGTCTTAGAACACATAGTATTTCATAGCGACGCAATTTCCGTGTGAATTCGTCAATGTGTGGGAGTGAGGGATGCAGTAAAGAAGGATTAGTGGATCGGATATGAGATTGTCGTATCCCAAAAGAAAATCCTGTCGTTTCCATAGAAACGTTACTCGATTTCGAAGGAAATGTCTTAGAACACATAGTATTTCATAGCGACGCAATTTCAGTGTGAATTCGTCAACGTGTGTAAGTGAGGGATGCAGTAAAGAAGGATTAGTGGAACGGAAATGTGATTGTCGTATCCCAAAGGAAAATCCTGTCGTTTCCATAGAAACGTTACTCGATTTAGAAGGAAATGTCTTAGAACACATAGTATTTCATAGCGACGCGATTTCCGTGTGAATTCGTCAATGAGAGGGAGTGAGGGATGCAGTAAAGAAGGATTAGTGGATCGGAAATGAGATTGCCGTATCCCAAAAGAAAATCCTGTCGTTTCCATAGAAACGTTACTCGATTTAGAAGGAGAAGTCATAGAACCCATAGTATTTCATAGCGACGCAATATCTGTGTTAATTCGTCAATGTGAGGGAGCTAGGGATGCAATAAAGAAGGACTAGTGCATCGAGAAGGAGATACTCGTATCGCAAAAGAAAATCCTGTCGTTTCCATAGAAACGTTATTCGATTTAGCATGAGAAGTCATAGAACACATAGTATTTCATAGCGACTCAATTTCTGTGTTAATTCGTGAATGGGTGGGAGTGAGGGAAGCAGTAAAGAAGGATTAGTGGATCGGAAATGTGATTGTCGTATCCCAAAAGAAAATCCTGTCGTTTCCATAGAAACGTTACTCGATTTAGAAGGAAATGTCTTAGAACACATAGTATTTCATAGCGACGCAATTTCCGTGTGAATTCGTCAATGTGTGGAAGTGAGGGATGCAGTAAAGAAGGATTAAAGGATCGGAAATGAGAATGTCGTATCCCAAAAGAAAATCCTGTCGTTTCCATAGTAACGTTACTCGATTTAGAAGGAAATGTCTTAGAACACATAGTATTTCATAGCGACGCAATTTCCGTGTGAATTCGTCAATGTGTGGGAGTGAGGGATGCAGTAAAGAAGGATTAGTGGATCGGAAATGAGATTGTCGTATCCCAGAAGAAAATCCTGTCGTTTCCATAGAAACGTTACTCGATTTCGAAGGAAATGTCGTAGAACACATAGTATTTCATAGCGACGCAATTTCCGTGTGAATTCGTCAATGTGTGGGAGTGAGGGATGCAGTAATGAAGGATTAGTGGATCGGGAATGTGATTGTCGTTTCCCAAAAGAAATCCTGTCGTTTCCATAGAAACGTTACTCGATTTAGAAGGAAATGTCTTAGAACACATAGTATTTCATAGCGACGCAATTTCTGTGTTAATTCGTCAATGTGAGGGAGCTAGGGATGCAATAAAGAATGACTAGTGCATCGAGAAGGAGATACTCGTATCGCAAAAGAAAATCCTGTCGTTTCCATAGAAACGTTACTCGATTTAGAAGGAAATGTCTTAGAACACATAGTATTTCATAGCGACGCAATTTCCGTGTGAATTCGTCAATGTGTGAGAGTGAGGGATGCAGTAAAGAAGGATTAGTGGATCGGAAATGAGATTGTCGTATCCCAAAAGAAAATCCTGTCGTTTCCATAGAAATGTTACTCGATTTAGAAGGAAATGTCTTAGAACACATAGTATTTCATAGCGACGGAATTTCCGTGTGAATTCGTCAATGTGTGGGAGTGAGGGATGCAGTAAAGAAGGATTAGTGGATGGGAAATGAGATTGTCGTATCCCAAAAGAAAATCCTGTCGTTTTCATAGAAACGTTACTCGATTTAGAAGGATATGTCTTAGAACACATAGTATTTCATAGCGGCGCCATTTCCGTGTGAATTCGTCAATGTGTGGGAGTGAGGGATGCAGTAAAGAAGGATTAGTGGATCGGAAATGAGATTGTCGTATCCCGGATGAAAATCCTGTCGTTTACATAGAAACGTTACTCGATTTAGAAGGAGAAGTCATAGAACCCATAGTATTTCATAGCGACGCAATTTCTGTGTTAATTCGTCAATGTGAGGGAGCTAGGGACGCAATAAAGAACGAATAGTGCATCGAGAAGGAGATACTCGTATCGCAAAAGAAAATCCTGTCGTTTCCATAGAAATGTTACACGATTTAGAAGGAGAAGTCATAGAACCCATAGTATTTCATAGCGACTCGATTTCTGTGTTAATTCGTCAATGAGTGGGAGTGAGGGATGCAGTAAAGAAGGATTAGTGGATCGGAAATGAGATTGTCGTATCCCAAAATTAAATCCTGTCGTTTCCATAGAACCGTTACTCGATTTAGAAGGAGAAGTCATAGAACACATAGTATTTCATAGCGACGCAATTTCCTCGTGAATTGGTCAATGTGTGGGAGTGAGGGATGCAGTAAAGAAGGATTGGTGGATCGGAAATGAGATTGTCGTACCCCAAAAGAAAATCCTTTCGTTTCCATAGAAACGTTACTCGATTTAGAACGAGAAGTCATAGAACCCATAGTATTTCATAGCGACTCAATTTCTGTGTTAATTCGTCAATGAGTGGGAGTGAGGGATGCAGTAAAGAAGGATTAGTGGATCGGAAATGCGATTGACGTATCCCAAAAGAAAATCCTGTCGTTTCCATAGAAACGTTACTCGATTTAGAAGGAGATGTCTTAGAACACATAGTATTTCATAGCGACGCAATTTCCGTGTGAATTCGTCAATGTGTGGGAGTGAGGGATGCAGTAAAGAAGGATTAGTGGATCGGTTATGAGATTGTCGTATCCCAAAAGAAAATCCTGTCGTTTCCATAGAAACGTTACTCGATTTCGAAGGAAATGTCTTAGAACACATAGTATTTCATAGCGACGCAATTTCAGTGTGAATTCGTCAACGTGTGTAAGTGAGGGATGCAGTAAAGAAGGATTAGTGGATCGGAAATGTGATTGTCGTATCCCAAAGGAAAATCCTGTCGTTTCCATAGAAACGTTACTCGATTTAGAAGGAAATGTCTTAGAACACATAGTATTTCATAGCGACGCGATTTCCGTGTGAATTCGTCAATGAGAGGGAGTGAGGGATGCAGTAAAGAAGGATTAGTGGATCGGAAATGAGATTGTCGTATCCCAAAAGAAAATCCTGTCGTTTCCATAGAAACGTTACTCGATTTAGAAGGAGAAGTCATAGAACCCATAGTATTTCATAGCGACTCAATTTCTGTGTTAATTCGTCAATGAGTGGGAGTGAGGGATGCGGTAAAGTAGGATTAGTGGATCGGAAATGAGATTGTCGTATCCCAAAAGAAAATCCTGTTGTTTCCATAGAAAGGTTACTCGATTTAGAAGGATGTGTCTTAGAACACATAGTATTTCATAGCGACGCCATTTCCGTATGAATTCGTCAATGTGTGGGAGTGAGGGATGCAGTAAAGAAGGATTAGTGGATCGGAAACGAGATTGTCGAATTCCGAAAGAAAATCCTGTCGTTTCCATAGATACGTGACTCGATTTAGAAGGAGAAGTCATAGAACCCATAGTATTTCATAGCGACTCAATTTCTGTGTTAATTCGTCAATGAGTGGGAGTGAGGGATGCAGTAAAGAGGGATTAGTGGATCGGAAATGAGATTGTCGTATCCCAAAAGAACATCCTGTCGTTACCATTGAAACGTTACTCGATTTAGAAGGAAATGTCTTAGAACACATACTATTTCATAGCGACGCAATTTCCGTGTGAATTCGTCAATGTGTGGGAGTGAGGGATGCAGTAAAGAAGGATTAGTGGATCGGAAATGAGATTGTCGTATCCCAAAAGAAAATCACGTCGTTTCCATAGAATCGTAACTCGATTTAGAAGGAGAAGTCATAGAACCCATAGTATTTCATAGCGACGCAATTTCAGTGTTAATTCGTCAATGTGAGGGAGGTAGGGATGCAATAAAGAAGGAATAGTGCATCGAGAAGGAGATTCTCGTATCGCAAAAGAAAATCCTGTCGTTTCCATAGAATCGTTACTCGATTTGGAAGGAGAAGTCATAGAACCCATAGTATTTCATAGCGACTCAATTTCAGTGTTAATTCGTGAATGAGTGGGAGTGAGGGATGCAGTAAAGAAGGATTAGTGGATCGGAAATATGATTGTCGTATCCCAAAAGAAAATCCTGTCGTTTCCATAGAAACGTTACTCGATTTAGAAGGAGAAGTCATAGAACAAGTAGTATTTCATAGCGACGCAATTTCCGTGTGAATTCGTCAATGTGTGGGAGTGAGGGATGCAGTAAAGTAGGATTAGTGGATCGGAAATGAGATTGTCGTATCCCAAAAGAAAATCCTGTCGTTTCCGTAGAAAAGTTACTCGATTTAGAACGAAATGTCTTAGACCACATAGCATTTCATAGCGATGCAATTTCCGTGTGAATTCGTCAATGAGTGGGAGTGAGGGATGCAGTAAAGAAGGATTAGTGGATCGGAAATGTGATTGTCGTATCCCAAAAGAAAATCCTGTCGTTTCCATAGAAACGTTACACGATTTAGAAGGAAATGTCTTAGAACACATAGGATTTCATAGCGACGAAATTTCCGGGTGAATTCGTCAATGTGTGGGAGTGAGGGATGCAGTAAAGCAGGATTAGTGGATCGGAAATGAGATTGTCGTATCCCAAAAGAAAATTCTGTCGTTTCCATAGAAACGTTACTCGATTTAGAAGGAAATGTCTTAGAACACACAGTATTTCATAGCGACGCAGTTTCCGTGTGAATGCGTCAATGAGTGGGAGTGAGGGATGCAGTAAAGAAGGATTAGTGGATCGGAAATGAGATTGTCGTATCCCAAAAGAAAATCCTGTCGTTTCCATAGAAACGTTACTCGATTTAGAAGGAAATGTCTTAGAACACATAGTATTTCATAGCGACGCAATTTCCGTGTGAATTCGTCAATGTGTGGGAGTGAGGGATGCAATAAAGAAGGATTAGTGGATCGGTAATGAGATTGTCGTATCCCAAAAGAAAATCCTGTCGTTTCCATAGAAACGCTACGCGATTTTGAAGGAGAATTCATAGAACCCATAGTATTTCATAGCGACGCAATTTCGTGTGAGTTCGTCAATGAGTGGGAGTGAGGGATGCAGTAAAGAAGGATTAGTGGATCGGAAATGAGATTGTCGTATCCCTAGAGAAAATCCTGTCGTTTCCGTAGAAACGTTACTCGATTTAGAACGAAATGTCTTAGACCACATAGCATTTCATAGCGATGCAATTTCCGTGTGAATTCGTCAATGAGTGGGAGTGAGGGATGCAGTAAAGAAGGATTAGTGGATCGGAAATGTGATTGTCGTATCCCAAAAGAAAATCCTGTCGTTTCCATAGAAACGTTACACGATTTAGAAGGAAATATCTTAGAACACATAGGATTTCATAGCGACGAAATTTCCGTGTGAATTCGTCAATGTGTGGGAGTGAGGGATGCAGTAAAGCAGGATTAGTGGATCGGAAATGAGATTGTCGTATCCCAAAAGAAAATTCTGTCGTTTCCATAGAAACGTTACTCGATTTAGAAGGAAATGTCTTAGAACACATAGTATTTCATAGCGACGCAATTTCCGTGTGAATTCGTCAATGAGTGGGAGTGAGGGATGCAGTAAAGAAGGATCAGTGGATCGGAAATGAGATTGTCGTATCCCAAAAGAAAATCCTGTCGTTTCCATAGAAACGTTACTCGATTTAGAAGGAAATGTCTTAGAACACATAGTATTTCATAGCGACGCAATTTCCGTGTGAATTCGTCAATGTGTGGGAGTGAGGTATGCAGTAAAGAAGGATTAGTGGATCGGTAATGAGATTGTCGTATCCCAAAAGAAAATCCTGTCGTTTCCATAGAAACGCTACGCGATTTAGAAGGAGAATTCATAGAACCCATAGTATTTCATAGCGACGCAATTTCATGTGAGTTCGTCAATGAGTGGGAGTGAGGGATGCAGTAAAGAAGGATTAGTGGATCGGAAATGAGATTGTCGTATCCCAAAAGAAAATCCTGTCGTTTCCATAGAAACGTTACTCGATTTAGAAGGAAATGTATTAGAACACATAGTATTTCATAGCGACGCAATTTCCGTGTGAATTCGTCAATGTGTGGGAGTGAGGGATGCAGTAAAGAAGGATTAGTGGATCGGAAATGAGATTGTCGTATCCCAAAAGAAAATTCTGTCGTTTCCATAGAAACGTTACTCGATTTAGAAGGAAATGTCTTAGAACACATAGTTTTTCATAGCGACGCAATTGCCGTGTGAATTCGTCAATGTGTGGGAGTGAGGGGTGCAGTAAAGAAGGATTAGTGGATAGGAGATGTGATTGTCGTATCCCAAAGGAAAATCCTGTCATTTCCATAGAAACGTTACTCGATTTATAAGGAAATGTCTTAGAACACATAGTATTTCATAGCGACGCAATTTCCGTGTGAATTTGTCAATGTGTGGGAGTGAGGGATGCAGTAAAGTAGGATTAGTGGATCGGAAATGAGATTGTCGTATCCCAAAAGAAAATCCTGTCGTTTCCATAGAAACGTTACTCGATTTAGAAGGAGAAGTCATAGAACCCTTAGTATTTCATAGCGACGCAATTTCAGTGTTAATTCGTCAATGTGAGGGAGGTAGGGATGCAATAAAGAAGGAATAGTGCATCGAGAAGGAGATACTCGTATCGCAAAAGAAAATCCTGTCGTTTTCATAGAAACGTTACTCGATTTGGAAGGAGAAGTCATAGAACACATAGTATGTCATAGCGACTCAATTTCAGTGTTAATTCGTGAATGAGTGGGAGTGAGGGATGCAGTAAAGAAGGATTAGTGGATCGGAAATATGATTGTCGTATCCCAAAAGAAAATCCTGTCGTTTCCATAGAAACGTTACTCGATTTAGAAGGAGAAGTCATAGAACACGTAGTATTTCATAGCGACGCAATTTCCGTGTGAATTCGTCAATGTGTGGGAGTGAGGGATGCAGTAAAGAAGGATTAATGAATCGGAAATGAGATTGTCGTATCCCAAAAGAAAATTCTGTCGTTTCCGTAGAAACGTTACTCGATTTAGAACGAAATGTCTTAGACCACATAGCATCTCATGGCGATGCAATTTCCGTGTGAATTCGTCAATGAGTGGGAGTGAGGGATGCAGTAAAGAAGGATTAGTGGATCGGAAATGTGATTGTCGTATCCCAAAAGAAAATTCTGTCGTTTCCATAGAAACGTTACTCGATTTAGAAGGAAATGTCTTAGAACACATAGTATTTCATAGCGACGCAATTTCCGTGTGAATTCGTCAATGAGTGGGAGTGAGGGATGCAGTAAAGAAGGATTAGTGGATCGGAAATGAGATTGTCGTTTCCCAAAAGAAAATCCTGTTGTTTCCATAGAAACGTTATTCGATTTATCAGGAGAAGTCATAGAACCCATAGTATTTCATAGCGACTCAATTTCTGTGTTAATTCGAGAATGGGTGGGAGTGAGGGATGCAGTAAAGAAGGATTAGTGGATCGGAAATGAGATTGTCGTATCCCAAAAGAAAATCCTGTCGTTTCCATAGAAACGTTACTCTATTTAGAACGATGTGTCTTAGAACACATAGTATTTCATAGCGACGCCATTTCAGTGTTAATTCGTGAATGAGTGGGAGTGAGGGATGCAGTAAAGAAGGATTAGTGGATCGGAAATATGATTGTCGTATCCCAAAAGAAAATCCTGTCGTTTCCATAGAAACGTTACTCGATTTAGAAGGAGAAGTCATAGAACACGTAGTATTTCATAGCGACGCAATTTCCGTGTGAATTCGTCAATGTGTGGGAGTGAGGGATGCAGTAAAGAAGGATTAATGGATCGGAAATGAGATTGTCGTATCCCAAAAGAAAATTCTGTCGTTTCCGTAGAAACGTTACTCGATTTAGAACGAAATGTCTTAGACCACATAGCATCTCATAGCGATGCAATTTCCGTGTGAATTCGTCAATGAGTGGGAGTGAGGGATGCAGTAAAGAAGGATTAGTGGATCGGAAATGTGATTGTCGTATCCCAAAAGGAAATTCTGTCGTTTCCATAGAAACGTTACTCGATTTAGAAGGAAATGTCTTAGAACACATAGTATTTCATAGCGACGCAATTTCCGTGTGAATTCGTCAATGAGTGGGAGTGAGGGATGCAGTAAAGAAGGATTAGTGGATCGGAAATGAGATTGTCGTTTCCCAAAAGAAAATCCTGTCGTTTCCATAGAAACGTTATTCGATTTATCAGGAGAAGTCATAGAACCCATAGTATTTCATAGCGACTCAATTTCTGTGTTAATTCGAGAATGGGTGGGAGTGAGGGATGCAGTAAAGAAGGATTAGTGGATCGGAAATGAGATTGTCGTATCCCAAAAGAAAATCCTGTCGTTTCCATAGAAACGTTACTCTATTTAGAAGGATGTGTCTTAGAACACATAGTATTTCATAGCGACGCCATTTCCGTGTGAATTCGTCAATGTGTGTGAGTGAGGGATGCAGTAAAGAAGGATTAGTGGATCGGAAATGAGATTGTCGTATCCCGAAAGAAAATCCTGTCGTTTTCATAGAAACGTTACTCGATTTAGAAGGAGTAGTCATAGAACCCATAGTATTCCATAGCGACGCAATTTCTGTGTTAATTCGTCAATGTGAGGGAGCTAGGGACGCAATAAAGAAGGAATAGTGCATCAAGAAGGAGATACTCGTATCGCAAAAGAAAATCCTGTCGTTTCCATAGAAACGTTACTCGATTTAGAAGGAGAAGTCATAGAACCCATAGTATTTCATAGCGACTCCATTTCTGTGTTAATTCGTCAATGAGTGGGAGTGAGGGATGCAGTAAAGAAGGATTAGTGGATCGGAAATGAGATTGTCGTATCCCAAAATTAAATCTTGTCGTTTCCATAGAAACGTTACTCGATTTGGAAGGAGAAGTCATAGAACCCATAGTATTTCATAGCGACTCAATTTCTGTGTTAATTCGTCAATGAGTGAGAGTGAGGGATGCAGTAAAGAAGGATTAGTGGATCGGAAATGAGATTGTCGTATCCCAAAAGAAAATCCTGTCGTTTCCATAGAAACGTTACTCGATTTAGAAGGAAATGTCTTAGAACACATAGTATTTCATAGCGACGAAATTTCCGTGTGAATTCGTCAATGTGTGGGAGTGAGGGATGCAGTAAAGAAGGATTAGTGCATCGGAGATGTGATTGTCGTATCCCAAAGGAAAATCCTGTCGTTTCCATAGAAACGTTACTCGATTTAGAAGGAAATGTCTTAGAACACATAGTATTTCATAGCGACGTGATTTCCGTGTGAATTCGTCAATGAGAGGGAGTGAGGGATGCAGTAAAGAACGATTAGTGGATCGGAAATGAGATTGTCGTATCCCTAAAGAAAATCCTGTCGTTTCCATAGAAACGTTACTCGATTTAGAAGGAAATGTATTAGATCACATAGTATTTCATAGCGACGCAATTTCCGTGTGATTTCGTCAATGTGTGGGTGTGAGGGATGCAGTAAAGAAGGATTAGTGGATCGGTAATGATATTGTCGTATCCCAAAAGAAAATCCTGTCGTTTCCATAGAAACGTTACGCGATTTAGAAGGAGAATTCATAGAACCCATAGTATTTCATAGCGACGCAATTTCGTGTGAGTTCATCAATGAGTGGGAGTGAGGGATGCAGTAAAGAAGGATTAGTGGATCGGAAATGAGATTGTCGTATCCCTAAAGAAAATCCTGTCGTTTCCATAGAAACGTTACTCGATTTAGAAGGAAATGTATTAGATCACATAGTATTTCATAGCGACGCAATTTCGTGTCAGTTCGTCAATGAGTGGGAGTGAGGGATGCAGTAAAGAAGGATTAGTGGATCGGAAATGAGATTGTCGTATCCCTAAAGAAAATCCTGTCATGTCCATAGAAACGTTACTCGATTTAGAAGGAAATGTCTTAGAACACATAGTATTTCATAGCGACGCAATTTCCGTGTGAATTCGTCAATAAGTGGGAGTGAGGGATGCAGTAAAGAAGGATTAGTGGATCGGAAATGAGATTGTCGTTTCCCAAAAGAAAATCCTGTCGTTTCCATAGAAACGTTACTCGATTTAGATGGAAATGTCTTAGAACACATAGTATTTCATAGCGACGAAATTTCCGTGTGAAATCGTCAATGTGTGGGAGTGAGGGTGCAGTAGAGAAGGATTAGTGGATCGGAAATGAGATTGTCGTATCCCAAAAGAAAATCCTGTCGTTTCCATAGAGACGTTACTCGATTTAGAAGGAGAAGTCATAGAACCCATAGTATTTCATAGCGACTCAATTTCCGTGTGAATTCGTCAATGAGTGGGAGTGAGGGATGCAGTAAAGAAGGATTAGTGGATCGGAAATGAGATTGTCGTATCCCAAAATTAAATCCTGTCGTTTCCATAGAAACGTTACTCGATTTAGAAGGAGAAGTCATAGAACACATAGTATTTCATAGCGACGCAATTTCGTGTCAGTTCGTCAATGAGTGGGAGTGAGGGATGCAGTAAAGAAGGATTAGTGGATCGGAAATGAGATTGTCGTATCCCTAAAGAAAATCCTGTCGTGTCCATAGAAACGTTACTCGATTTAGAAGGAAATGTATTAGATCACATAGTATTTCATAGCGACGCAATATCCGTGTGAATTCGTCAGTGTGTGGGAGTGAGGGATGCAGTAAAGAAGGATTAGTGGATCGGAAATGAGATTGTCGTATCCCAAAAGAAAATCCTGTCGTTTCCATAGAGACGTTACTCGATTTAGAAGGAGAAGTCATAGAACCCATAGTATTTCATAGCGACGCAATTTCCGTGTGAATTCGTCAATGTGTGGGAGTGAGGTATGCAGTAAAGAAGGATTAGTGGATCGGTAATGAGATTGTCGTATCCCAAAAGAAAATCCTGTCGTTTCCATAGAAACGCTACGCGATTTAGAAGGAGAATTCATAGAACCCATAGTATTTCATAGCGACGCAATTTCATGTGAGTTCGTCAATGAGTGGGAGTGAGGGATGCAGTAAAGAAGGATTAGTGGATCGGAAATGAGATTGTCGTATCCCAAAAGAAAATCCTGTCGTTTCCATAGAAACGTTACTCGATTTAGAAGGAAATGTATTAGAACACATAGTATTTCATAGCGACGCAATTTCCGTGTGAATTCGTCAATGTGTGGGAGTGAGGGATGCAGTAAAGAAGGATTAGTGGATCGGAAATGAGATTGTCGTATCCCAAAAGAAAATTCTGTCGTTTCCATAGAAACGTTACTCGATTTAGAAGGAAATGTCTTAGAACACATAGTTTTTCATAGCGACGCAATTGCCGTGTGAATTCGTCAATGTGTGGGAGTGAGGGGTGCAGTAAAGAAGGATTAGTGGATACGAGATGTGATTGTCGTATCCCAAAGGAAAATCCTGTCATTTCCATAGAAACGTTACTCGATTTATAAGGAAATGTCTTAGAACACATAGTATTTCATAGCGACGCAATTTCCGTGTGAATTTGTCAATGTGTGGGAGTGAGGGATGCAGTAAAGTAGGATTAGTGGATCGGAAATGAGATTGTCGTATCCCAAAAGAAAATCCTGTCGTTTCCATAGAAACGTTACTCGATTTAGAAGGAGAAGTCATAGAACCCTTAGTATTTCATAGCGACGCAATTTCAGTGTTAATTCGTCAATGTGAGGGAGGTAGGGATGCAATAAAGAAGGAATAGTGCATCGAGAAGGAGATACTCGTATCGCAAAAGAAAATCCTGTCGTTTTCATAGAAACGTTACTCGATTTGGAAGGAGAAGTCATAGAACACATAGTATGTCATAGCGACTCAATTTCAGTGTTAATTCGTGAATGAGTGGGAGTGAGGGATGCAGTAAAGAAGGATTAGTGGATCGGAAATATGATTGTCGTATCCCAAAAGAAAATCCTGTCGTTTCCATAGAAACGTTACTCGATTTAGAAGGAGAAGTCATAGAACACGTAGTATTTCATAGCGACGCAATTTCCGTGTGAATTCGTCAATGTGTGGGAGTGAGGGATGCAGTAAAGAAGGATTAATGGATCGGAAATGAGATTGTCGTATCCCAAAAGAAAATTCTGTCGTTTCCGTAGAAACGTTACTCGATTTAGAACGAAATGTCTTAGACCACATAGCATCTCATGGCGATGCAATTTCCGTGTGAATTCGTCAATGAGTGGGAGTGAGGGATGCAGTAAAGAAGGATTAGTGGATCGGAAATGTGATTGTCGTATCCCAAAAGAAAATTCTGTCGTTTCCACAGAAACGTTACTCGATTTAGAAGGAAATGTCTTAGAACACATAGTATTTCATAGCGACGCAATTTCCGTGTGAATTCGTCAATGAGTGGGAGTGAGGGATGCAGTAAAGAAGGATTAGTGGATCGGAAATGAGATTGTCGTTTCCCAAAAGAAAATCCTGTTGTTTCCATAGAAACGTTATTCGATTTATCAGGAGAAGTCATAGAACCCATAGTATTTCATAGCGACTCAATTTCTGTGTTAATTCGAGAATGGGTGGGAGTGAGGGATGCAGTAAAGAAGGATTAGTGGATCGGAAATGAGATTGTCGTATCCCAAAAGAAAATCCTGTCGTTTCCATAGAAACGTTACTCTATTTAGAACGATGTGTCTTAGAACACATAGTATTTCATAGCGACGCCATTTCAGTGTTAATTCGTGAATGAGTGGGAGTGAGGGATGCAGTAAAGAAGGCTTAGTGGATCGGAAATATGATTGTCGTATCCCAAAAGAAAATCCTGTCGTTTCCATAGAAACGTTACTCGATTTAGAAGGAGAAGTCATAGAACACGTAGTATTTCATAGCGACGCAATTTCCGTGTGAATTCGTCAATGTGTGGGAGTGAGGGATGCAGTAAAGAAGGATTAATGGATCGGAAATGAGATTGTCGTATCCCAAAAGAAAATTCTGTCGTTTCCGTAGAAACGTTACTCGATTTAGAACGAAATGTCTTAGACCACATAGCATCTCATAGCGATGCAATTTCCGTGTGAATTCGTCAATGAGTGGGAGTGAGGGATGCAGTAAAGAAGGATTAGTGGATCGGAAATGTGATTGTCGTATCCCAAAAGGAAATTCTGTCGTTTCCATAGAAACGTTACTCGATTTAGAAGGAAATGTCTTAGAACACATAGTATTTCATAGCGACGCAATTTCCGTGTGAATTCGTCAATGAGTGGGAGTGAGGGATGCAGTAAAGAAGGATTAGTGGATCGGAAATGAGATTGTCGTTTCCCAAAAGAAAATCCTGTCGTTTCCATAGAAACGTTATTCGATTTATCAGGAGAAGTCATAGAACCCATAGTATTTCATAGCGACTCAATTTCTGTGTTAATTCGAGAATGGGTGGGAGTGAGGGATGCAGTAAAGAAGGATTAGTGGATCGGAAATGAGATTGTCGTATCCCAAAAGAAAATCCTGTCGTTTCCATAGAAACGTTACTCTATTTAGAAGGATGTGTCTTAGAACACATAGTATTTCATAGCGACGCCATTTCCGTGTGAATTCGTCAATGTGTGTGAGTGAGGGATGCAGTAAAGAAGGATTAGTGGATCGGAAATGAGATTGTCGTATCCCGAAAGAAAATCCTGTCGTTTTCATAGAAACGTTACTCGATTTAGAAGGAGTAGTCATAGAACCCATAGTATTCCATAGCGACGCAATTTCTGTGTTAATTCGTCAATGTGAGGGAGCTAGGGACGCAATAAAGAAGGAATAGTGCATCAAGAAGGAGATACTCGTATCGCAAAAGAAAATCCTGTCGTTTCCATAGAAACGTTACTCGATTTAGAAGGAGAAGTCATAGAACCCATAGTATTTCATAGCGACTCCATTTCTGTGTTAATTCGTCAATGAGTGGGAGTGAGGTATGCAGTAAAGAAGGATTAGTGGATCGGAAATGAGATTGTCGTATCCCAAAATTAAATCTTGTCGTTTCCATAGAAACGTTACTCGATTTGGAAGGAGAAGTCATAGAACCCATAGTATTTCATAGCGACTCAATTTCTGTGTTAATTCGTCAATGAGTGAGAGTGAGGGATGCAGTAAAGAAGGATTAGTGGATCGGAAATGAGATTGTCGTATCCCAAAAGAAAATCCTGTCGTTTCCATAGAAACGTTACTCGATTTAGAAGGAAATGTCTTAGAACACATAGTATTTCATAGCGACGAAATTTCCGTGTGAATTCGTCAATGTGTGGGAGTGAGGGATGCAGTAAAGAAGGATTAGTGCATCGGAGATGTGATTGTCGTATCCCAAAGGAAAATCCTGTCGTTTCCATAGAAACGTTACTCGATTTAGAAGGAAATGTCTTAGAACACATAGTATTTCATAGCGACGTGATTTCCGTGTGAATTCGTCAATGAGAGGGAGTGAGGGATGCAGTAAAGAACGATTAGTGGATCGGAAATGAGATTGTCGTATCCCTAAAGAAAATCCTGTCGTTTCCATAGAAACGTTACTCGATTTAGAAGGAAATGTATTAGATCACATAGTATTTCATAGCGACGCAATTTCCGTGTGATTTCGTCAATGTGTGGGTGTGAGGGATGCAGTAAAGAAGGATTAGTGGATCGGTAATGATATTGTCGTATCCCAAAAGAAAATCCTGTCGTTTCCATAGAAACGTTACGCGATTTAGAAGGAGAATTCATAGAACCCATAGTATTTCATAGCGACGCAATTTCGTGTGAGTTCATCAATGAGTGGGAGTGAGGGATGCAGTAAAGAAGGATTAGTGGATCGGAAATGAGATTGTCGTATCCCTAAAGAAAATCCTGTCGTTTCCATAGAAACGTTACTCGATTTAGAAGGAAATGTATTAGATCACATAGTATTTCATAGCGACGCAATTTCGTGTCAGTTCGTCAATGAGTGGGAGTGAGGGATGCAGTAAAGAAGGATTAGTGGATCGGAAATGAGATTGTCGTATCCCTAAAGAAAATCCTGTCATGTCCATAGAAACGTTACTCGATTTAGAAGGAAATGTCTTAGAACACATAGTATTTCATAGCGACGCAATTTCCGTGTGAATTCGTCAATAAGTGGGAGTGAGGGATGCAGTAAAGAAGGATTAGTGGATCGGAAATGAGATTGTCGTTTCCCAAAAGAAAATCCTGTCGTTTCCATAGAAACATTACTCGATTTAGATGGAAATGTCTTAGAACACATAGTATTTCATAGCGACGAAATTTCCGTGTGAAATCGTTAATGTGTGGGAGTGAGGGTGCAGTAGAGAAGGATTAGTGGATCGGAAATGAGATTGTCGTATCCCAAAAGAAAATCCTGTCGTTTCCATAGAGACGTTACTCGATTTAGAAGGAGAAGTCATAGAACCCATAGTATTTCATAGCGACTCAATTTCCGTGTGAATTCGTCAATGAGTGGGAGTGAGGGATGCAGTAAAGAAGGATTAGTGGATCGGAAATGAGATTGTCGTATCCCAAAATTAAATCCTGTCGTTTCCATAGAAACGTTACTCGATTTAGAAGGAGAAGTCATAGAACACATAGTATTTCATAGCGACGCAATTTCGTGTCAGTTCGTCAATGAGTGGGAGTGAGGGATGCAGTAAAGAAGGATTAGTGGATCGGAAATGAGATTGTCGTATCCCTAAAGAAAATCCTGTCGTGTCCATAGAAACGTTACTCGATTTAGAAGGAAATGTATTAGATCACATAGTATTTCATAGCGACGCAATATCCGTGTGAATTCGTCAGTGTGTGGGAGTGAGGGATGCAGTAAAGAAGGATTAGTGGATCGGAAATGAGATTGTCGTATCCCAAAAGAAAATCCTGTCGTTTCCATAGAGACGTTACTCGATTTAGAAGGAGAAGTCATAGAACCCATAGTATTTCATAGCGACTCAATTTCCGTGTGAATTCGTCAATGAGTGGGAGTGAGGGATGCAGTAAAGAAGGATTAGTGGATCGGAAATGAGATTGTCGTATCCCAAAATTAAATCCTGTCGTTTCCATAGAAACGTTACTCGATTTAGAAGGAGAAGTCATAGAACACATAGTATTTCATAGCGACGCAATTTCCGTGTGAATTCGTCAATGTGTGGGAGTGAGGGATGCAGTAAAGAAGGATTGGTGTATCGGAAATGTGATTGTCGTATCCCAAAAGAAAATCCTGTCGTTTCCATAGAAACGTTACTCGATTTAGAACGAGAAGTCATAGAACCCATAGTATTTCATAGCGACTCAATTTCTGTGTTAATTCGTCAAAGAGTGGGAGTGAGGGATACAGTAAAGAAGGATTAGTGGATCGGAAATGAGATTGACGTATCCCAAAAGAAAATCCTGTCGTTTCCATAGAAACGTTACTCGATTTAGAAGGACATTTCTTAGAACACATAGTATTTCATATCGACGCAATTTCCGTGTGAATTCGTCAATGTGTGGGAGTGAGGGATGCAGTAAAGAAGGATTAGTGGATCGGATATGAGATTGTCGTATCCCAAAAAAAATCCTGTCGTTTCCATAGAAACGTTACTCGATTTAGAAGGAAATGTCTTAGAACACATAGTATTTCATAGCGACGCAATTTACGTGTGAATTCGTCAATGTGTGTAAGTGAGGGATGCAGTAAAGAAGGATTAGTGGATCGGAAATGAGATTGTCGTATCCCAAAAGAAAATCCTGTCGTTTCCATAGAAACGTTACTCGATTTAGAAGGAGAAGTCATAGAACCCATAGTATTTCATAGCGACGCAATTTCTGTGTTAATTCGTCAATGTGAGGGAGCTAGGGATGCAATAAAGAAGGACTAGTGCATCGAGAAGGAGATACTCGTATCGCAAAAGAAAATCCTGTCGTTTCCATAGAAACGTTATTCGATGTAGCAGGAGAAGTCATATAACCCATAGTATTTCATAGCGACTCAATTTCTGTGTTAATTCGAGAATGGGTGGGAGTGAGGGATGCAGTAAAGAAGGATTAGTGGATCGGAAATGAGATTGTCGTAACCCAAAAGAAAATCCTGTCGTTTCCATAGAAACGTTACTCTATTTAGAAGGATGTGTCTTAGAACACATAGTATTTCATAGCGACGCAATTTCCGTGTGAATTCGTCAATGTGTGGGAGTGAGGGATGCAGTAAAGAAGGATTAGTGGATCGGAAATGAGATTGTCGTATCCCGAAAGAAAATCCAGTCGTTTTCATAGAAACGTTACTCGATTTAGAAGGAGAAGTCATAGAACCCATAGTATTTCATAGCGACGCAATTTCTGTGTTAATTCGTCAATGTGAGGGAGCTAGGGACGCAATAAAGAAGGAATAGTGCATCAAGAAGGAGATACTCGTATCGCAAAAGAAAATCCTGTCGTTTCCATAGAAACGTTACTCGATTTAGAAGGAGAAGTCATAGAACCCATAGTATTTCATAGCGACTGCATTTCTGTGTTAATTCGTCAATGAGTGGGAGTGAGGGATGCAGTAAAGAAGGATTAGTGGATCGGAAATGAGATTGTCGTATCCCAAAATTAAATCCTGTCGTTTCCATAGAAACGTTACTCGATTTGGAAGGAGAAGACATAGAACACATAGTAATTCATAACGACGCAATTTCCGTGTGAATTCGTCAATGTGTGGGAGTGAGGGATGCAGTAAAGAAGGATTGGTGGATCGGAAATGAGATTGTCGTATCCCAAAAGAAAATCCTGTCGTTTCCATAGAAACGTGACTCGATTTAGAAGGAGAAGTCATAGAACCCATAGTATTTCATAGCGACTCAATTTCTGTGTTAATTCGTCAATGAGTGAGAGTGAGGGATGCAGTAAAGAAGGATTAGTGGATCGGAAATGAGATTGTCGTATCCCAAAAGAAAATCCTGTCGTTTCCATAGAAACGTTACTCGATTTAGAAGGAAATGTCTTAGAACACATAGTATTTCATAGCGACGAAATTTCCGTGTGAATTCGTCAATGTGTGGGAGTGAGGTTTGCAGTACAGAAGGATTAGTGGATCGGAAATGAGATTGTCGTATCCCAAAGGAAAATTCTGTCGTTTCCATAGAAACGTTACTCGATTTAGAAGGAAATGTCTTAGAACACATAGTTTTTCATAGCGACGCAATTGCCGTGTGAATTCGTCAATGTGTGGGAGTGACTGATGCAGTAAAGAAGTATTAGTGCATCGGAGATGTGATTGTCGTATCCCAAAGGAAAATCCTGTCGTTTCCATAGAAACGTTACTCGATTTAGAAGGAAATGTCTTAGAACACATAGTATTTCATAGCGACGCGATTTCCGTGTTAATTCGTCAATGAGAGGGAGTGAGGGATGCAGTAAAGAAGGATTAGTGGATCGGAAATGAGATTGTCGTACCCCTAAAGAAAATCCTGTCGTTTCCATAGAAACGTTACTCGATTTAGAAGGAAATGTATTAGATCACATAGTATTTCATAGCGACGCAATTTCCGTGTGATTTCGTCAATGTGTGGGTGTGAGGGATGCAGTAAAGAAGGATTAGTGGATCGGTAATGATATTGTCGTATCCCAAAAGAAAATCCTGTCGTTTCCATAGAAACGTTACGCGATTTAGAAGGAGCATTCATAGAACCCATAGTACTTCATAGCGACGCAATTTCGTGTGAGTTCGTCAATGAGTGGGAGTGAGGGATGCAGTAAAGAAGGATTAGTGGATCGGAAATGAGATTGTCGTATCCCTAAAGAAAATCCTGTCGTTTCCATAGAAACGTTACTCGATTTAGAAGGAAATGTATTAGATCACATAGTATTTCATAGCGACGCAATTTCCGTGTGAATTCGTCAATGTGTGGGAGTGAGGGATGCAGTAAAGAAGGATTAGTGGATCGGAAATGAGATTGTCGTATCCCAAAAGAAAATCCTGTCGTTTCCATAGAGACGTTACTCGATTTAGAAGGAGAAGTCATAGAACCCATAGTATTTCAGAGCGACTCAATTTCCGTGTGAATTCGTCAATTAGTGGGAGTGAGGGATGCAGTAAAGAAGGATTAGTGGATCGGAAATGAGATTGTCGTATCCCAAAATTAAATCCTGTCGTTTCCATAGAAACGTTACTCGATTTAGAAGGATAAGTCATAGAACACATAGTATTTCATAGCGACGCAATTTCCGTGTGAATTCGTCAATGTGTGGGAGTGAGGGATGCAGTAAAGAAGGATTGGTGGATCGGAAATGAGATTGTCGTATCCCAAAAGAAAATCCTGTCGTTTCCATAGAAACGTTACTCGATTTAGAACGAGAAGTCATAGAACCCATAGTATTTCATAGCGACTCAATATCTGTGTTAATTCGTCAGTGAGTGGGAGTGAGGGATGCAGTAAAGGAGGATTAGTGGATCGGAAATGAGATTGACGTATCCCAAAAGAAAATCCTGTCGTATCCATAGAAACGTTACTCGATTTAGAAGGACATGTCTTAGAACACATAGTATTTCATAGCGACGCAATTTCCGTGTGAATTCGTCAATGTGTGGGAGTGAGGGATGCAGTAAAGAAGGATTAGTGGATCGGATATGAGATTGTCGTATCCCAAAAGAAAATCCTGTCGTTTCCATAGAAACGTTACTCGATTTAGAAGGAAATGTCTTAGAACACATAGTATTTCATAGCGACGCGATTTCCGTGTGAATTCGTCAATGAGAGGGAGTGAGGGATGCAGTAAAGAAGGATTAGTGGATCGGAAATGAGATTGTCGTATCCCAAAAGAAAATCCTGTCGTTTCCATAGCAACGTTACTCGATTTAGAAGGAGAAGTCATAGAACCCATAGTATTTCATAGCGACGCAATTTCTGTGTTAATTCGTCAATGTGAGGGAGCTAGGGATGCAATAAAGAAGGACTAGTGCATCGAGAAGGAGATACTCGTATCGCAAAAGAAAATCCTGTCGTTTCCATAGAAACGTTATTCGATTTAGCAGGAGAAGTCATATAACCCATAGTATTTCATAGCGACTCAATTTCTGTGTTAATTCGAGAATGGGTGGGAGTGAGGGATGCAGTAAAGAAGGATTAGTGGATCGGAAATGAGATTGTCGTATCCCAAAAGAAAATCCTGTCGTTTCCATAGAAACGTTACTCTATTTAGAAGGATGTGTCTTAGAACACATAGTATTTCATAGCGACGCAATTTCCGTGTGAATTCGTCAATGTGTGGGAGTGAGGGATGCAGTAAAGAAGGATTAGTGGATCGGAAATGAGATTGTCGTATCCCGAAAGAAAATCCAGTCGTTTTCATAGAAACGTTACTCGATTTAGTAGGAGAAGTCATAGAACCCATAGTATTTCATAGCGACGCAATTTCCGTGTTAATTCGTCAATGTGAGGGAGCTAGGGACGCAATAAAGAAGGAATAGTGCATCAAGAAGGAGATACTCGTATCGCAAAAGAAAATCCTGTCGTTTCCATAGAAACGTTACTCGATTTAGAAGGAGAAGTCATAGAACCCATAGTATTTCATAGCGACTCCATTTCTGTGTTAATTCGTCAATGAGTGGGAGTGAGGGATGCAGTAAAGAAGGATTAGTGGATCGGAAATGAGATTGTCGTATCCCAAAATTAAATCCTGTCGTTTCCATAGAAACGTTACTCGATTTGGAAGGAGAAGTCATAGAACACATAGTAATTCATAACGACGCAATTTCCGTGTGAATTCGTCAATGTGTGGGAGTGAGGGATGCAGTAAAGAAGGATTGGTGGATCGGAAATGAGATTGTCGTATCCCAAAAGAAAATCCTGTCGTTTCCATAGAAACGTGACTCGATTTAGAAGGAGAAGTCATAGAACCCATAGTATTTCATAGCGACTCAATTTCTGTGTTAATTCGTCAATGAGTGAGAGTGAGGGATGCAGTAAAGAAGGATTAGTGGATCGGAAATGAGATTGTCGTATCCCAAAAGAAAATCCTGTCGTTTCCATAGAAACGTTACTCGATTTAGAAGGAAATGTCTTAGAACACATAGTATTTCATAGCGACGAAATTTCCGTGTGAATTCGTCAATGTGTGGGAGTGAGGGATGCAGTACAGAAGGATTAGTGGATCGGAAATGAGATTGTCGTATCCCAAAGGAAAATTCTGTCGTTTCCATAGAAACGTTACTCGATTTAGAAGGAAATGTCTTAGAACACATAGTTTTTCATAGCGACGCAATTGCCGTGTGAATTCGTCAATGTGTGGGAGTGAGGGATGCAGTAAAGAAGTATTAGTGCATCGGAGATGTGATTGTCGTATCCCAAAGGAAAATCCTGTCGTTTCCATAGAAACGTTACTCGATTTAGAAGGAAATGTCTTAGAACACATAGTATTTCATAGCGACGCGATTTCCGTGTTAATTCGTCAATGAGAGGGAGTGAGGGATGCAGTAAAGAAGGATTAGTGGATCGGAAATGAGATTGTCGTACCCCTAAAGAAAATCCTGTCGTTTCCATAGAAACGTTACTCGATTTAGAAGGAAATGTATTAGATCACATAGTATTTCATAGCGACGCAATTTCCGTGTGATTTCGTCAATGTGTGGGTGTGAGGGATGCAGTAAAGAAGGATTAGTGGATCGGTAATGATATTGTCGTATCCCAAAAGAAAATCCTGTCGTTTCCATAGAAACGTTACGCGATTTAGAAGGAGCATTCATAGAACCCATAGTATTTCATAGCGACGCAATTTCGTGTGAGTTCGTCAATGAGTGGGAGTGAGGGATGCAGTAAAGAAGGATTAGTGGATCGGAAATGAGATTGTCGTATCCCTAAAGAAAATCCTGTCGTTTTCATAGAAACGTTACTCGATTTAGAAGGAAATGTATTAGATCACATAGTATTTCATAGCGACGCAATTTCCGTGTGAATTCGTCAATGTGTGGGAGTGAGGGATGCAGTAAAGAAGGATTAGTGGATCGGAAATGAGATTGTCGTATGCCAAAAGAAAATCCTGTCGTTTCCATAGAGACGTTACTCGATTTAGAAGGAGAAGTCATAGAACCCATAGTATTTCAGAGCGACTCAATTTCCGTGTGAATTCGTCAATTAGTGGGAGTGAGGGATGCAGTAAAGAAGGATTAGTGGATCGGAAATGAGATTGTCGTATCCCAAAATTAAATCCTGTCGTTTCCATAGAAACGTTACTCGATTTAGAAGGATAAGTAGTAGAACACATAGTATTTCATAGCGACGCAATTTCCGTGTGAATTCGTCAATGTGTGGGAGTGAGGGATGCAGTAAAGAAGGATTGGTGGATCGGAAATGAGATTGTCGTATCCCAAAAGAAAATCCTGTCGTTTCCATAGAAACGTTACTCGATTTAGAACGAGAAGTCATAGAACCCATAGTATTTCATAGCGACTCAATATCTGTGTTAATTCGTCAGTGAGTGGGAGTGAGGGATGCAGTAAAGGAGGATTAGTGGATCGGAAATGAGATTGACGTATCCCAAAAGAAAATCCTGTCGTTTCCATAGAAACGTTACTCGATTTAGAAGGACATGTCTTAGAACACATAGTATTTCATAGCGACGCAATTTCCGTGTGAATTCGTCAATGTGTGGGAGTGAGGGATGCAGTAAAGAAGGATTAGTGGATCGGATATGAGATTGTCGTATCCCAAAAGAAAATCCTGTCGTTTCCATAGAAACGTTACTCGATTTAGAAGGAAATGTCTTAGAACACATAGTATTTCATAGCGACGCAATTTCCGTGTGAATTCGTCAATGTGTGTAAGTGAGGGATGCAGCAAAGAAGGATTAGTGGATCGGAAATGTGATTGTCGTATCCCAAAAGAAAATCCTGTCGTTTCCGTAGAAACGTTACTCGATTTAGAAGGAAATGTCTTAGAACACATAGTATTTCATAGCGACGCGATTTCCGTGTGAATTCGTCAATGAGAGGGAGTGAGGGATGCAGTAAAGAAGGATTAGTGGATCGGAAATGAGATTGTCGTATCCCAAAGAAAATCCTGTCGTTTCCATAGAAACGTTACTCGATTTAGAAGGAGAAGTCATAGAACCCATAGTATTTCATAGCGACGCAATTTCTGTGTTAATTCGTCAATGTGAGGGAGCTAGGGATGCAATAAAGAAGGACTAGTGCATCGAGAAGGAGATACTCGTATCGCAAAAGAAAATCCTGTCTTTTCCATAGAAACGTTATTCGATTTAGCAGGAGAAGTCATAGAACCCACAGTATTTCATAGCGACTCAATTTCTGTGTTAATTCGTGAATGGGTGGGAGTGAGGGATGCAGTAAAGAAGGATTAGTGGATCGGAAATGAGATTGTCGTATCCCAAAAGAAAATCCTGTCGTTTCCATAGAAACGTTACTCGATTTAGAAGGATGTGTCTTAGAACACATAGTATTTCATAGCGACGCCATTTCCGTGTGAATTCGTCAATGTGTGGGAGTGAGGGATGCAGTAAAGTAGGATTAGTGGATCGGAAATGAGATTGTCGTATCCCGAAAGAAAATCCTGTCGTTTTCATAGAAACGTTACTCGATTTAGAAGGATAAGTCATTGAACCCATAGTATTTCATAGCGACGCAATTTCTGTGTTAATTCGTCAATGTGAGGGAGCTAGGGACGCAATAAAGAAGAAATAGTGCATCGAGAAGGAGATACTCGTATCGCAAAAGAAAATCCTGTCGTTTCCATAGAAACGTTACTCGATTTAGAAGGAGAAGTCATAGAACCCATAGTATTTCATAGCGACTCCATTTCTGTGTTGATTCGTCAATGAGTGGGAGTGAGGGATGCAGTAAAGAAGGATTAGTGGATCGGAAATGAGATTGTCGTATCCCAAAATTAAATCCTGTCGTTTCCATAGAAACGTTACTCGATTTGGAAGGAGAAGTCATAGAACACATAGTATTTCATAGCGACGCAATATCCGTGTGAATTCGTCAATGTGTGGGAGTGAGGGATGCAGTAAAGAAGGATTGGTGGATCGGAAATGAGATTGTCGTATCCCAAAAGAAAATCCTATCGTTTCCATAGAAACGTGACTCGATTTAGAAGGAGAAGTCATAGAACCCATAGTATTTCATAGCGACTCAATTTCTGTGTTAATTCGTCAATGAGTGGGAGTGAGGGATGCAGTAAAGAAGGATTGGTGGATCGGAAATGAGATTGTCGTATCCGAAAAGAAAATTCTGTCGTTTCCATAGAAACGTTACTCGATTTAGAAGGAAATGTCTTAGAACACATAGTTTTTCATAGCGACGCAATTGCCGTGTGAATTCGCCAATGTGTGGGAGTGAGGGATGCAGTAAAGAAGGATTAGTGGATCGGAGATGTGATTGTCGTATCCGAAAAGAAAATCCTGTCGTTTCCATAGAAACGTTACTCGATTTAGAAGGAAATGTCTTAGAACACATAGTATTTCATAGCGACGTAATTTCCGTGTGAATTCGTCAAGGTGTGAGAGTGAGGGATGCAGTAAAGAAGGATTAGTGGATCGGAAATGAGATTGTCGTATCCCAAAAGAAAATCCTGTCGTTTCCATAGAAACGTTACTCGATTTAGAAGGAAATGTCTTAGAACACATAGTATTTCATAGCGACGCAATTTCCGTGTGAATTCGTCAATGTGTGGAAGTGAGGGATGCAGTAAAGAAGGATTGGTGGATCGGAAATGATATTGTCGTATCCCAAAAGAAAATCCTGTCGTTTCCATAGAAACGTTACTCGATTTAGAAGGAGAAGTCATAGAACCCATAGTATTTCATAGCGACACAATTTCAGTGTTAATTCGTCAATGTGAGGGAGGTAGGGATGCAATAAAGAAGGAATAGTGCATCGAGAAGGAGATACTCGTATCGCAAAAGAAAATCCTGTCGTTTCCATAGAAACGTTACTCGATTTGGAAGGAGAAGTCATAGAACCCATAGTATTTCATAGCGACTCAATTTCAGTGTTAATTCGTGAATGAGTGGGAGTGAGGGATGCAGTAAAGAAGGATTAGCGGATCGGAAATATGATTGTCGTATCCCAAAAGAAAATCCTGCCGTTTCCATAGAAACGTTACTCGATTTAGAAAGAGAAGTCATAGAACACGTAGTATTTCATAGCGACGCAATTTCCGTGTGAATTCGTCAATGTGTGGGAGTGAGGGATGCAGTAAAGAAGGATTAGTGGATCGGAAATGAGATTGTCGTACCCCTAAAGAAAGTCCTGTCGTTCCTATAGAAACGTTCTTCGATTTAGAAGGAAATGTCTTAGAACACATAGTATTTCATAGCGACGCAATTTCCGTGTGAATTCGACAATGTGTGGGAGTGAGGGATGCAGTAAAGGATTGGTGGATCGGAAATGAGATTGTCGTATCCCAAAAGAAAATCCTGTCGTTTCCATAGAAACGTTACTCGATTTAGAAGGACATTTCTTAGAACACATAGTATTTCATATCGACGCAATTTCCGTGTGAATTCGTCAATGTGTGGGAGTGAGGGATGCAGTAAAGAAGGATTAGTGGATCGGATATGAGATTGTCGTATCCCAAAAAAAATCCTGTCGTTTCCATAGAAACGTTACTCGATTTAGAAGGAAATGTATTAGATCACATAGTATTTCATAGCGACGCAATTTCCGTGTGAATTCGTCAATGTGTGGGAGTGAGGGATGCAGTAAAGAAGGATTAGTGGATCGGAAATGAGATTGTCGTATCCCAAAAGAAAATCCTGTCGTTTCCATAGAGACGTTACTCGATTTAGAAGGAGAAGTCATAGAACCCATAGTATTTTATAGCGACTCAATTTCCGTGTGAATTCGTCAATTAGTGCGAGTGAGGTATGCAGTAAAGAAGGATTAGTGGATCGGAAATGAGATTGTCGTATCCCAAAATTAAATCCTGTCGTTTCCATAGAAACGTTACTCGATTTAGAATGATAAGTCATAGAACACATAGTATTTCATAGCGACGCAATTTCCGTGTGAATTCGTCAATGTGTGGGAGTGAGGGATCCAGTAAAGAAGGATTGGTGGATCGGAAATGAGATTGTCGTATCCCAAAAGAAAATCCTGTCGTTTCCATAGAAACGTGACTCGATTTAGAAGGAGAAGTCATAGAACCCATAGTATTTCATAGCGACTCAATTTCTGTGTTAATTCGTCAATGAGTGAGAGTGAGGGATGCAGTAAAGAAGGATTAGTGGATCGGAAATGAGATTGTCGTATCCCAAAAGAAAATCCTGTCGTTTCCATAGAAACGTTACTCGATTTAGAAGGAAATGTCTTAGAACACATAGTATTTCATAGCGACGAAATTTCCGTGTGAATTCGTCAATGTGTGGGAGTGAGGGATGCAGTACAGAAGGATTAGTGGATCGGAAATGAGATTGTCGTATCCCAAAAGAAAATTCTGTCGTTTCCATAGAAACGTTACTCGATTTAGAAGGAAATGTCTTAGAACACATAGCTTTTCATAGCGACGCAATTGCCGTGTGAATTCGTCAATGTGTGGGAGTGAGGGATGCAGTAAAGAAGGATTAGTGCATCGGAGATGTGATTGTCGTATCCCAAAGGAAAATCCTGTCGTTTCCATAGAAACGTTACTCGATTTAGAAGGAAATGTCTTAGAACACATAGTATTTCATAGCGACGCGATTTCCGTGTGAATTCGTCAATGAGAGGGAGTGAGGGATGCAGTAAAGAAGGATTAGTGGATCGGAAATGAGATTGTCGTATCCCTAAAGAAAATCCTGTCGTTTCCATAGAAACGTTACTCGAATTAGAAGGAAATGTATTAGATCACATAGTATTTCATAGCGACGCAATTTCCGTGTGAATTCGTCAATGTGTGGGTGTGAGGGATGTAGTAAAGAAGGATTAGTGGATCGGTAATGATATTGTCGTATCCCAAAAGAAAGTCCTGTCGTTTCCATAGAAACGTTACGCGATTTAGAAGGAGAATTCATAGAACCCATAGTATTTCATAGCGACGCAATTTCGTGTGAGTTCGTCAATGAGTGGGAGTGAGGGATGCAGTAAAGAAGGATTAGTGAATCGGAAATGAGATTGTCGTATCCCTAAAGAAAATCCTGTCGTTTCCATAGAAACGTTACTCGATTTAGAAGGAAATGTATTAGATCACATAGTATTTCATAGCGACGCAATTTCCGTGTGAATTCGTCAATGTGTGGGAGTGAGGGATGCAGTAAAGAAGGATTAGTGGATCGGAAATGAGATTGTCGTATCCCAAAAGAAAATCCTGTCGTTTCCATAGAGACGTTACTCGATTTAGAAGGAGAAGTCATAGAACCCATAGTATTTCATAGCGACTCAATTTCTGTGTTAATTCGAGAATGGGTGGGAGTGAGGGAAGCAGTAAAGAAGGATTAGTGGATCGGAAATGAGATTGTCGTATCCCAAAAGAAAATCCTGTCGTTTCCATAGAAACGTTACTCGATTTAGAAGGATGTATCTTAGAACACATAGTATTTCATAGCGACGCCATTTCCGTGTGAATTCGTCAATGTGTGGGAGTGAGGGATGCAGTAAAGAAGGATTAGTGGATCGGAAATGAGATTGTCGTATCCCGAAAGAAAATCCTGTGGTTTTCATAGAAACGTTACTCGATTTAGAAGGATAAGTCATTGAACCCATAGTATTTCATAGCGACGCAATTTCTGTGTTAATTCGTCAATGTGAGGGAGCTAGGGACGCAATAAAGAAGAAATATTGCATCGAGAAGGAGATACTCGTATCGCAAAAGAAAATCCTGTCGTTTCCATAGAAACGTTACTCGATTTAGAAGGAGAAGTCATAGAACCCATAGTATTTCATAGCGACTCCATTTCTGTGTTAATTCGTCAATGAGTGGGAGTGAGGGATGCCGTAAAGAAGGATTAGTGGATCGGAAATGAGATTGTCGTATCCCAAAATTAAATCCTGTCGTTTCCATAGAAACGTTACTCGATTTGGAAGGAGAAGTCATAGAACACATAGTATTTCATAGCGACGCAATTTCCGTGTGAATTCGTTAATGTGTGGGAGTGAGGGATGCAGTAAAGAAGGATTGGTGGATCGGAAATGAGATTGTCGTATCCCAAAAGAAAATCCTATCGTTTCCATAGAAACGTGACTCGATTTAGAAGGAGAAGTCATAGAACCCATAGTATTTCATAGCGACTCAATTTCTGTGTTAATTCGTCAATGAGTGGGAGTGAGGGATGCAGTAAAGAAGGATTGGTGGATCGGAAATGAGATTGTCGTATCCCAAAAGAAAATTCTGTCGTTTCCATAGAAACGTTACTCGATTTAGAAGGAAATGTCTTAGAACACATAGTTTTTCATAGCGACGCAATTGCCGTGTGAATTCGTCAATGTGTGGGAGTGAGGGATGCAGTAAAGAAGGATTAGTGGATCGGAGATGTGATTGTCGTATCCGAAAAGAAAATCCTGTCGTTTCCATAGAAACGTTACTCGATTTAGAAGGAAATGTCTTAGAACACATAGTATTTCATAGCGACGTAATTTCCGTGTGAATTCGTCAATGTGTGTGAGTGAGGGATGCAGTAAAGAAGGATTAGTGGATCGGAAATGAGATTGTCGTATCCCAAAAGAAAATCCTGTCGTTTCCATAGAAACGTTACTCGATTTAGAAGGAAATGTCTTAGAACACATAGTATTTCATAGCGACGCAATTTCCGTGTGAATTCGTCAATGTGTGGGAGTGAGGGATGCAGTAAAGAAGGATTGGTGGATCGGAAATGAGATTGTCGTATCCCAAAAGAAAATCCTGTCGTTTCCATAGAAACGTTACTCGATTTAGAAGGAGAAGTCATAGAACCCATAGTATTTCATAGCGACGCAATTTCAGTGTTAATTCGTCAATGTGAGGGAGGTAGGGATGCAATAAAGAAGGAATAGTGCATCGAGAAGGAGATACTCGTATCGCAAAAGAAAATCCTGTCGTTTCCATAGAAACGTTACTCGATTTGGAAGGAGAAGTCATAGAACCCATAGTATTTCATAGCGACTCAATTTCAGTGTTTATTCATGAATGAGTGGGAGTGAGGGATGCAGTAAAGAAGGATTAGTGGATCGGAAATATGATTGTCGTATCCCAAAAGAATATCCTGTCGTTTCCATAGAAACGTTACTCGATTTAGAAAGAGAAGTCATAGAACACGTAGTATTTCATAGCGACGCAATTTCCGTGTGAATTCGTCAATGTGTGGGAGTGAGGGATGCAGTAAAGAAGGATTAGTGGATCGGAAATGAGATTGTCGTACCCCTAAAGAAAGTCCTGTCGTTCCTATAGAAACGTTCTTCGATTTAGAAGGAAATGTCTTAGAACACATAGTATTTCATAGCGACGCAATTTCCGTGTGAATTCGACAGTGTGTGGGAGTGAGGGATGCAGTAAAGAAGGATTGGTGGATCGGAAATGAGATTGTCGTATCCCAAAAAAAATCCTGTCGTTTCCATAGAAACGTTACTAGATTTAGAAGGAAATGTCTTACAACACATAGTATTTCATAGCGACGCAATTTCCGTGTGAATTCGTCAACGTGTGTAAGTGAGGGATGCAGTAAAGAAGGATTAGTGGATCGGAAATGTGATTGTCGTATCCCTAAAGAAAATCCTGTCGTTTCCATAGAAACGTTACTCGATTTAGAAGGAAATGTCTTAGAACACATAGTATTTCATAGCGACGCGATTTCCGTGTGAATTCGTCAATGAGAGGGAGTGAGGGATGCAGTAAAGAAGGATTAGTGGATCGGAAATGAGATTGTCGTATCCCAAAAGAAAATCCTGTCGTTTCCATAGAAACGTTACTCGATTTAGAAGGAGAAGTCATAGAACCCATAGTATTTCATAGCGACGCAATTTCTGTGTTAATTCGTCAATGTGAGGGAGCTAGGGATGCAATAAAGAAGGACTAGTGCATCGAGAAGGAGATACTCGTATCGCAAAAGAAAATCCTGTCGTTTCCATAGAAACGTTATTCGATTTAGCAGGAGAAGTCATAGAACCCATAGTATTTCATAGCGACTCAATTTCTGTGTTAATTCGAGAATGGGTGGGAGTGAGGGATGCAGTAAAGAAGGATTAGTGGATCGGAAATGAGATTGTCGTATCCCAAAAGAAAATCCTGTCGTTTCCATAGAAACGTTACTCGATTTAGAAGGATGTGTCTTAGAACTCATAGTATTTCATAGCGACGCCATTTCCGTGTGAATTCGTCAATGTGTGGGAGTGAGGGATGCAGTAAAGAAGGATTAGTCGATCGGAAATGAGATTGTCGTATCCCGAAAGAAAATCCTGTCGTTTTCATAGAAACGTTACTCGATTTAGAAGGAGAAGTCATAGAACCCATAGTATTTCATAGCGACGCAATTTCTGTGTTAATTCGTCAATGTGAGGGAGTGAGGGACGCAATGAAGAAGGAATAGTGCATCGAGAAGGAGATACTCGTATCGCAAAAGAAAATCCTGTCGTTTCCATAGAAACGTTACTCGATTTAGAAGGAGAAGTCATAGAACCCATAGTATTTCATAGCGACTCCATTTCTGTGTTAATTCGTCAATGAGTGGGAGTGAGGGATGCAGTAAAGAAGGATTAGTGGATCGGAAATGTGATTGTCGTATCCCTAAAGAAAATCCTGTCGTTTCCATAGAAACGTTACTCGATTTAGAAGGAAATGTCTTAGAACACATAGTATTTCATAGCGACGCGATTTCCGTGTGAATTCGTCAATGAGAGGGAGTGAGGGATGCAGTAAAGAAGGATTAGTGGATCGGAAATGAGATTGTCGTATCCCAAAAGAAAATCCTGTCGTTTCCATAGAAACGTTACTCGATTTAGAAGGAGAAGTCATAGAACCCATAGTATTTCATAGCGACGCAATTTCTGTGTTAATTCGTCAATGTGAGGGAGCTAGGGATGCAATAAAGAAGGACTAGTGCATCGAGAAGGAGATACTCGTATCGCAAAAGAAAATCCTGTCGTTTCCATAGAAACGTTATTCGATTTAGCAGGAGAAGTCATAGAACCCATAGTATTTCATAGCGACTCAATTTCTGTGTTAATTCGAGAATGGGTGGGAGTGAGGGATGCAGTAAAGAAGGATTAGTGGATCGGAAATGAGATTGTCGTATCCCAAAAGAAAATCCTGTCGTTTCCATAGAAACGTTACTCGATTTAGAAGGATGTGTCTTAGAACTCATAGTATTTCATAGCGACGCCATTTCCGTGTGAATTCGTCAATGTGTGGGAGTGAGGGATGCAGTAAAGAAGGATTAGTCGATCGGAAATGAGATTGTCGTATCCCGAAAGAAAATCCTGTCGTTTTCATAGAAACGTTACTCGATTTAGAAGGAGAAGTCATAGAACCCATAGTATTTCATAGCGACGCAATTTCTGTGTTAATTCGTCAATGTGAGGGAGTGAGGGACGCAATGAAGAAGGAATAGTGCATCGAGAAGGAGATACTCGTATCGCAAAAGAAAATCCTGTCGTTTCCATAGAAACGTTACTCGATTTAGAAGGAGAAGTCATAGAACCCATAGTATTTCATAGCGACTCCATTTCTGTGTTAATTCGTCAATGAGTGGGAGTGAGGGATGCAGTAAAGAAGGATTAGTGGATCGGAAATGAGATTGTCGTATCCCAAAATTAAATCCTGTCGTTTCCATAGAAACGTTACTCGATTTGGAAGGAGAAGTCATAGAACACAACGTATTTCATAGCGACGCAATTTGCGTGTGAATCCGTCAATGTGTGGGAGTGAGGGATGCAGTGAAGAAGGATTGGTGGATCGGAAATGAGATTGTCGTATCCCAAAAGAAAATCCTGTCGTTTCCATAGAAACGTGACTCGATTTAGAAGGAGAAGTCATAGAACCCATAGTATTTCATAGCGACTCAATTTCTGTGTTAATTCGTCAATGAGTGGGAGTGAGGGATGCTGTAAAGAAGGATTAGTGGATCGGAAATGAGATTGTCGTATCCCAAAAGAAAATCCTGTCGTTTCCATAGAAACGTTACTCGATTTAGAAGGAAATGTCTTAGAACACATAGTATTTCATAGCAACGAAATTTCCGTGTGAATTCGTCAATGTGTGGGAGTGAGGGATGCAGTACAGAAGGATTAGTGGATCGGAAATGAGATTGTCGTATCCCAAAAGAAAATTCTGTCGTTTCCATAGAAACGTTACTCGATTTAGAAGGAAATGTCTTAGAACACATAGTTTTTCATAGCGACGCAATTGCCGTGTGAATTCGTCAATGTGTGGGAGTGAGGGATGCAGTAAAGAAGGATTAGTGCATCGGAGATGTGATTGTCGTATCCCAAAGGAAAATCCTGTCGTTTCCATAGAAACGTTACTCGATTTAGAAGGAAATGTCTTAGAACACACAGTATTTCATAGCGACGCGATTTCCGTGTGAATTCGTCAATGAGAGGGAGTGAGGGATGCAGTAAAGAAGGATTAGTGGATCGGAAATGAGATTGTCGTATCCCTAAAGAAAATCCTGTCGTTTCCATAGAAACGTTACTCGATTTAGAAGGAAATGTATTAGATCACATAGTATTTCATAGCGACGCAATTTCCGTGTGAATTCGTCAATGTGTGGGTGTGAGGGATGCAGTAAAGAAGGATTAGTGCATCGGTAATGATATTGTCGTATCCCAAAAGAAAATCCTGTCGTTTCCATAGAAACGTTACGCGATTTAGAAGGAGAATTCATAGAACCGATAGTATTTCATAGCGACGCAATTTCGTGTGAGTTCGTCAATGAGTGGGAGTGAGGGATGCAGTAAAGAAGGATTAGTGGATCGGAAATGAGATTGTCGTATCCCTAAAGAAAATCCTGTCGTTTCCATAGAAACGTTACTCGATTTAGAAGGAAATGTATTAGATCACATAGTATTTCATAGCGACGCAATTTCCGTGTGAATTCGTCAATGTGTGGGAGTGACGGATGCAGTAAAGAAGGATTAGTGGATCGGAAATGAGATTGTCGTATCCCAAAAGAAAATCCTGTCGTTTCCATAGAGACGTTACTCGATTTAGAAGGAGAAGTGATAGAACCCATAGTATTTCATAGCGACTCAATTTCCGTGTGAATTCGTCAATTAGTGGGAGTGAGGTATGCAGTAAAGAAGGATTAGTGGATCGGAAATGAGATTGTCGTATCCCAAAATTAAATCCTGTCGTTTCCATAGAAACGTTACTCGATTTAGAATGATAAGTCATAGAACACATAGTATTTCATAGCGACGCAATTTCCGTGTGAATTCGTCAATGGGTGGGAGTGAGGGATCCAGTAAAGAAGGATTGGTGGATCGGAAATGAGATTGTCGTATCCCAAAAGAAAATCCTGTCGTTTCCATAGAAACGTGACTCGATTTAGAAGGAGAAGTCATAGAACCCATAGTATTTCATAGCGACTCAATTTCTGTGTTAATTCGTCAATGAGTGAGAGTGAGGGATGCAGTAATGAAGGATTAGTGGATCGGAAATGAGATTGTCGTATCCCAAAAGAAAATTCTGTCGTTTCCATAGAAACGTTACTCGATTTAGAAGGAAATGTCTTAGAACACATAGCTTTTCATAGCGACGCAATTGCCGTGTGAATTCGTCAATGTGTGGGAGTGAGGGATGCAGTAAAGAAGGATTAGTGCATCGGAGATGTGATTGTCGTATCCCAAAGGAAAATCCTGTCGTTTCCATAGAAACGTTACTCGATTTAGAAGGAAATGTCTTAGAACACATAGTATTTCATAGCGACGCGATTTCCGTGTGAATTCGTCAATGAGAGGGAGTGAGGGATGCAGTAAAGAAGGATTAGTGGATCGGAAATGAGATTGTCGTATCCCTAAAGAAAATCCTGTCGTTTCCGTAGAAACGTTACTCGATTTAGAAGGAAATGTATTAGATCACATAGTATTTCATAGCGACGCAATTTCCGTGTGAATTCGTCAATGTGTGGGTGTGAGGGATGCAGTAAAGAAGGATTAGTGGATCGTTAATGATATTGTCGTATCCCAAAAGAAAATCCTGTCGTTTCCATAGAAACGTTACGCGATTTAGAAGGAGAATTCATAGAACCCATAGTATTTCATAGCGACGCAATTTCGTGTGAGTTCGTCAATGAGTGGGAGTGAGGGATGCAGTAAAGAAGGATTAGTGGATCGGAAATAAAATTGTCGTATCCCTAAAGAAAATCCTGTCGTTTCCATAGAAACGTTACTCGATTTAGAAGGAAATGTATTAGATCACATAGTATTTCATAGCGACGCAATTTCCGTGTGAATTCGTCAATGTGTGGGAGTGAGGGATGCAGTAAAGAAGGATTAGTGGATCGGAAATGAGATTGTCGTATCCCAAAAGAAAATCCTGTCGTTTCCATAGAGACGTTACTCGATTTAGAAGGATAAGTCATAGAACACATAGTATTTCATAGCGACGCAATTTCCGTGTGAATTCGTCAATGTGTGGGAGTGAGGGATGCAGTAAAGAAGGATTGGTGGATCGGAAATGAGATTGTCGTATCCCAAAAGAAAATCCTGTCGTTTCCATAGAAACGTTACTCGATTTAGAAGGATAAGTCATAGAACACATAGTATTTCATAGCGACGCAATTTCCGTGTGAATTCGTCAATGTGTGGGAGTGAGGGATGCAGTAAAGAAGGATTGGTGGATCGGAAATGAGATTGTCGTATCCCAAAAGAAAATCCTGTCGTTTCCATAGAAACGTTACTCGATTTAGAACGAGAAGTAATAGAACCCATAGTATTTCATAGCGACTCAATTTCTGTGTTAATTCGTCAGTGAGTGGGAGTGAGGGATGCAGTAAAGAAGGATTAGTGGATCGGAAATGAGATTGACGTATCCCAAAAGAAAATCCTGTCGTTTCCATAGAAACGTTACTCGATTTAGAAGGACATGTCTTAGAACACATAGTATTTCATGGCGACGCAATTTCCGTGTGAATTCGTCAATGTGTGGGAGTGAGGGATGCAGTAAAGAAGGATTAGTGGATCGGATATGAGATTGTCGTATCCCAAAAGAAAATCCTGTCGTTTCCATAGAAACGGTACTCGATTTAGAAGGAAATGTCTTAGAACACATAGTATTTCATAGCGACGCAATTTCCGTGTGAATTCGTCAATGTGTGTAAGTGAGGGATGCAGTAAAGAAGGATTAGTGGATCGGAAATGTGATTGTCGTATCCCAAAAGAAAATACTGTCGTTTCCATAGAACCGTTACTCTATTTAGTAGGAAATGTCTTAGAACACATAGTATTTCATAGCGACGCGATTTCCGTGTGAATTCGTCAATGAGAGGGAGTGAGGGATGCAGTAAAGAAGAATTAGTGGATCGGAAATGAGATTGTCGTATCCCAAAAGAAAATCCTGTCGTTTCCATAGAAACGTTACTCGATTTAGAAGGAGAAGTCATAGAGCCCATAGTATTTCATAGCGACGCAATTTCTGTGTTAATTCGTCAATGTGAGGGAGCTAGGGATGCAATAAAGAAGGACTAGAGCATCGAGAAGGAGATACTCGTATCGCAAAAGAAAATCCTGTCGTTTCCATAGAAACGTTATTCGATTTAGCAGGAGAAGTCATAGAACCCATAGTATTTCATAGCGACTCAATTTCTGTGTTAATTCGTGAATGGGTGGGAGTGAGGGATGCAGTAAAGAAGGATTAGTGGATCGGAAATGAGATTGTCGTATCCCAAAAGAAAATCCTGACGTTTCCATAGAAACGTTACTCGATTTAGAATTATGTGTCTTAGAACACATAGTATTTCATAGCGACGCCATTTCCGTGTGAATTCGTCAATGTGTGGGAGTGAGGGATGCAGTAAAGAAGGATTAGTGGATCGGAAATGAGATTGTCGTATCCCGAAAGAAAATCCTGTCGTTTTCATAGAAACGTTACTCGATTTAGAAGGAGAAGTCATAGAACCCATAGTATTTCATAGCGACGCAATTTCTGTGTTAATTCGTCAATGTGAGGGAGCTAGGGACGCAATAAAGAAGAAATAGTGCATCGAGAGGGAGATACTCGTATCGCAAAAGAAAATCCTGTCGTTTCCATAGAAACGTTACTCGATTTAGAAGGAGAAGTCATAGAACCCATAGTATTTCATAGCGACTCCATTTCTGTGTTAATTCGTCAATGAGTGGGAGTGAGGGATGCAGTAAAGAAGGATTAGTGGATCGGAAATGAGATTGTCGTATCCCAAAATTAAATCCTGTCGTTTCCATAGAAACGTTACTCGATTTGGAAGGAGAAGTCATAGAACACATAGTATTTCATAGCGACGCAATTTAAGTGTGAATTCGTCAATGTGTGGGAGTGAGGGATGCAGTAAAGAAGGATTGGTGGATCGGAAATGAGATTGTCGTATCCCAAAAGAAAATCCTATCGTTTCCATAGAAACGTGACTCGATTTAGAAGGAGAAGTCATAGAACCCATAGTATTTCATAGCGACTCAATTTCTGTGTTAATTCGTCAATGAGTGGGAGTGAGGGATGCAGTAAAGAAGGATTGGTGGTTCGGAAATGAGATTGTCGTATCCCAAAAGAAAATCCTGTCGTTTCCATAGAAACGTTACTCGATTTAGAAGGAAATGTCTTAGAACACACAGTATTTCATAGCGACGCAATTTCCGTGTGAATTCGTCAATGTGTGGGAGTGAGGGATGCAGTAAAGAAGGATTAGTGGATCGGAAATGAGATTGTCGTGTCCCAAAAGAAAATTCTGTCGTTTACATAGAAACGTTACTCCATTTAGAAGGAAATGTCTTAGAACACATAGTTTTTCATAGCGACGCAATTGCCGTGTGAATTCGTCAATGTGTGGGAGTGAGGGATGCAGTAAAGAAGGATTAGTGGATCGGAGATGTGATTGTCGTATCGCAAAAGAAAATCCTGTCGTTTCCATAGAAACGTTACTCGATTTAGAAGGAAATGTCTTAGAACACATAGTATTTCATAGCGACGCAATTTCCGTGTGAATTCGTCAATGTGTGGGAGTGAGGGATGCAGTAAAGAAGGATTAGTGGATCGGAAATGAGATTGTCGTATCCCAAAAGAAAATCCTGTCGTTTCCATAGAAACGTTACTCGATTTAGAAGGAAATGTCTTAGAACACATAGTATTTCATAGCGACGCAATTTCCGTGTGAATTCGTCAATGTGTGGGAGTGAGGGATGCAGTAAAGAAGGATTAGTGGATCGGAAATGAGATTGTCGTATCCCAAAAGAAAATCCTGTCGTTTCCACAGAAACGTTACTCGATTTAGAAGGAGAAGTCATAGAACCCATAGTATTTCATAGCGACGCAATTTCAGTGTTAATTCGTCAATGTGAGGGAGGTAGGGATGCAATAAAGAAGGAATAGTGCATCGAGAAGGAGATACTCGTATCGCAAAAGAAAATCCTGTCGTTTCCATAGAAACGTTACTCGATTTGGAAGGAGAAGTCATAGTACCCATAGTATTTCATAGCGACTCAATTTCAGTGTTAATTCGTGAATGAGTGGGAGTGAGGGATGCAGTAAAGAAGGATTAGTGGATCGGAAATATGATTGTCGTATCCCAAAAGAGTATCCTGTCGTTTCCATAGAAACGTTACTCGATTTAGAAAGAGAAGTCATAGAACACGTAGTATTTCATAGCGACGCAATTTCCGTGTGAATTCGTCAATGTGTGGGAGTGAGGGATGCAGTAAAGAAGGATTAGTGGATCGGAAATGAGATTGTCGTACCCCTAAAGAAAGTCCTGTCGTTCCCATAGAAACGTTCTTCGATTTAGAAGGAAATGTCTTAGAACACATAGTATTTCATAGCGACGCAATTTCCGTGTGAATTCGTCAATGTGTGGGAGTGAGGGATGCAGTAAAGATGGATTAGTGGATCGGAAATGAGATTGGCGTATCCCAAAAGAAAATCCTGTCGTTTCCATAGAAACGTGACTCGATTTAGAAGGAGATGTCATAGAACCCATAGTATTTCATAGCGACGCAATTTCCGTGTGAATTCGTCAATGTGTGTAAGTGAGGGATGCAGTAAAGAAGGATTAGTGGATCGGAAATGTGATTGTCGTATCCCAAAAGAAAATCCTGTCGTTTCCATAGAAACGTTACTCGATTTTGAAGGAAATGTCTTAGAACACATAGTATTTCATAGCGACGCGATTTCCGTGTGAATTCGTCAATGTGAGGGAGCTAGGGATGCAATAAAGAAGGACTAGTGCATCGAGAAGGAGATACTCGTATCGCAAAAGAAAATCCTGTCGTTTCCATAGAAACGTTATTCGATTTAGCAGGAGAAGTCATAGAACCCATTGTATTTCATAGCGACTCAATTTCTGTGTTAATTCGTGAATGGGTGGGAGTGAGGGATGCAGTAGAGAAGGATTAGTGGATCGGAAATGAGATTGTCGTATCCCAAAAGAAAATCCTGTCGTTTCCATAGAAACGTTACTCGATTTAGAAGGATGTGTCTTAGAACACATAGTATTTCATAGCGACGCCATTTCCGTGTGAATTCGTCAATGTGTGGGAGTGAGGGATGCAGTAAAGAAGGATTAGTGGATCGGAAATGAGATTGTCGTATCTCGAAAGAAAAACCTGTCGTTTTCATAGAAACGTTACTCGATTTAGAAGGAGAAGTCATAGAACCCATAGTATTTCATAGCGACGCAATTTCTGTGTTAATTCGTCAATGTGAGGGAGCTAGGGACGCAATAAAGAAGAAATAGTGCATCGAGAAGGAGATACTCGTATCGCAAAAGAAAATCCTGTCGTTTCCATAGAAACGTTACTCGATTTAGAAGGAGAAGTCATAGAACCCATAGTATTTCATAGCGACTCCATTTCTGTGTTAATTCGTCAATGAGTGGGAGTGAGGGATGCAGTAAAGAAGGATTAGTGGATCGGAAATGAGATTGTTGTATCCCAAAATTAAATCCTGTCGTTTCCATAGAAACGTTACTCGATTTGGAAGGAGAAGTCATAGAACACATAGTATTTCATAGCGACGCAATTTCCGTGTGAATTCGTCAATGTGTGGGAGTGAGGGATGCAGTAAAGAAGGATTGGTGGATCGGAAATGAGATTGTCGTATCCCAAAAGAAAATCCTGTCGTTTCCATAGAAACGTGACTCGATTAAGAAGGATAAGTCATAGAACCCATAGTATTTCATAGCGACTCAATTTCTGTGTTAATTCGTCGTTGAGTGGGAGTGAGGGATGCAGTGAAGAAGGATTGGTGGATCGGAAATGAGATTGTCGTATCCCAAAAGAAAATCCTGTCGTTTCCATAGAAACGTTACTCGATTTAGAAGGAAATGTCTTAGAACACATAGTATTTCATAGCGACGCAATTTCCGTGTGAATTCGTCAATGTGTGGGAGTGAGGGATGCAGTAAAGAAGGATTAGTGGATCGGAAATGAGATTGTCGTATCCCAAAAGAAAATCCTGTCGTTTCCATAGAAACGTTACTCGATTTAGAAGGAAATGTCTTAGAACACATAGTATTTCATAGCGACGCAATTTCCGTGTGAATTCGTCAATGTGTGGGAGTGAGGGATGCAGTAAAGAAGGATTAGTGGATCGGAAATGAGATTGTCGTATCCCAAAAGAAAATCCTGTCGTTTCCATAGAAACGTTACTCGATTTAGAATGAGAAGTCATAGAACCCATAGTATTTCATAGCGACGCAATTTCAGTGTTAATTCGTCAATGTGAGGGAGGTAGGGATGCAATAAAGAAGGAATAGTGCATCGAGAAGGAGATACTCGTATCGCAAAAGAAAATCCTGTCGTTTCCATAGAAGCGTTACTCGATTTGGAAGGAGAAGTCATAGACCCCATAGTATTTCATAGCGACTCAATTTCAGTGTTAATTCGTGAATGAGTGGGAGTGAGGGATGCAGTAAATAAGGATTAGTGGATCGGAAATATGATTGTCGTATCCCAAAAGAAAATCCTGTCGTTTCCATAGAAACGTTACTCGATTTAGAAGGAGAAGTCATAGAACACGTAGTATTTCATAGCGACGCAATTTCCGTGTGAATTCGTCAATGTGTGGGAGTGAGGGATGCAGTAAAGAAGGATTAGTGGATCGGAAATGAGATTGTCGTATCCCAAAAGAAAATCCTGTCGTTCCCATAGAAACGTTCTTCGACTTAGAAGGAAATGTCTTAGAACACATAGTATTTCATAGCGACGCAATTTCCGTGTGGATTCGACAATGTGTGGGAGTGAGGGATGCAGTAAAGAAGGATTAGTGGATCGGAAATGTGATTGTCGTATCCCAAAAGAAAATCCTGTCGTTCCCATAGAAACGTTACTCGATTTAGAAGGAAATGTCTTAGAACCCATAGTATTTCATAGCGACGCAATTTCCGTGTGAATTCGTCAATGTGTGGGAGTGAGGGATGCAGTAAAGAAGGATTAGTGGATCGGAAATGAGATTGTCGTATCCCAAAAGAAAATCCTGTCGTTTCCATAGAAACGATACTCGATTTAGAAGGAGATGTCATAGAACCAATAGTATTTCAGGGCGACGCAATTTCCGTGTGAATTCGTCAATGTGTGGGAGTGAGGGATGCAGTAAAGAAGGATTAGTGGATCGGAAATGAGATTGTCGTATCCTAAAAGAAAATCCTGTCGTTTCCATAGAAACGTTACTCGATTTAGAAGGAAATGTCTTAGAACACATAGTATTTCATAGCGACGCAATTTCCGTGTGAATTCGTCAATGTGTGGGAGTGAGGGATGCAGTAAAGAAGGATTAGTGGATCGGAAATGAGATTGTCGTATCCCAAAAGAAAATCCTGTCGTTTCCATAGAAACGTTACTCGATTTAGAAGGAGAAGTCATAGAACCCATAGTACTTCATAGCGACAGAATTTCCGTGTGAATTCGTCAATGAGTGGGAGTGAGGGATGCAGTAAAGAAGGATTAGTGGATCGGAAATGAGATTGTCATATCCCAAAAGAAAATCCTGTAGTTTCCATAGAAACGTTACTCGATTTAGAAGGATATGTCTTAGAACCCATAGTATTTCATAGAGACGCAATTTCCGTGTGAATTCGTCAATGAGTGTTTGTGGGGGATGCTGTAAAGAAAGATTAGTGGATCGGAAATGAGATTGTCGTATCCCAAAAGAAAATCCTGTCGTTTCCATAGAAACGTTACTCGATTTAGAAGGAAATGTCTTAGAACCCATAGTATTTCATAGCGACGCAATTTCCGTATGAATTCGTCAATGTGTGGGAGTGAGGGATGCAGTAAAGGAGGATTAGTGGATCGGAAATGAGATTGTCGTATCCCAAAAGAAAATTTTGTCGTTTCCATAGAAACGTTACTCGATTTAGAAGGAGAAATCATAGAACACATAGTATTTCATAGCGACGCAATTTCCGTGTGAATTCGTCAATGAGTGGGAGTGAGGGATGCAGTAAAGAAGGGTTAGTGGATCGGGAATGAGATTGTCGTATCCCAGAAGAAAATCCTGTCGTTTCCATAGAAACGTTACTCGATTTAGAAGGAAATGTCTTAGAACACATAGTATTCCATAGCGTCTCAATTTCTGTTTTAATTCGTCAATGAGTGGGAGTGAGGGAAGCAGTAAGAAGGATTAGTGGATCAGAAATGAGATTGTCGTATCCCAAAAGAAAATCCTGTCGTTTCCATAGAAACGTTACTCTATTTAGGAGGAGAAGTCATAGAACACATAGTATTTCATAGCGACGAAATTTCCGCGTGAATTCGTCAATGTGTGGGAGTGAGGGATGCAGTAAAGAAGGATTAGTGGATCGGAAATGAGATTGTCGTATCCCAAAAGAAAATCCTGTCGTTTCCATAGAAACGTTACTCTATTTAGAAGTAGAAGTCATAGAACACATAGTATTTCATAGCGACGCAATTTCCGTGTGAATTCGTCAATAAGTGGGAGTGAGGGATGCAGTAAAGAAGGATTAGTGGATCGGAAATGAGATTGTCGTATCCCAAAAGAAAATCCTGTCGTTTCCATAGAAACGTTACTCGATTTAGAATTAAATGTCTTAGAACACATAGTATTTCATAGCGACGCAAGTTCCGTGTGAATTCGTCAATGAGTGGGAGTGAGGGGTGTGGTAAAGAAGGATTAGTGGATCGGAAATGAGATTGTCGTATCCCAAAAGAAAATCCTGTCGTTTTCATAGAGACGTTACTCGATTTAGAAGCAAATGTCTTAGAACACATAGTATTTCATAGCGACTCAATTTCCGTGTGAATTCGTCAATGAGTGGGAGTGAGGGATGCAGTAAATAAGGATTAGTGGATCGGAAATGAAATTGTCGTATCCCAAAAGAAAATCCTGTCGTTTCCATAGAAACGTTACTCGTTTTAGAAGAAGAAATCATAGAACACATAGTATTTCATAGCGACGCAATTTCCGTGTGAATTCGTCATTGAGTGGGAGTGAGGGATGCAGTAAAGAAGGATTAGTGGATCGGAAATGAGATTTTCGTATCCCAAAAGAAAATCCTGTCGTTTCCATAGAAACGTTACTCGATTTAGAAGGAAATGTCTTAGAACACATAGTATTTCATAGCGACGCAATTTCCGTGTGAATTCGTCAATGTGTTGGAGTGAGGGATCCAGTAAAGAAGGATTAGTGGATCGGAAATGAGATTGTCGTATCCCAAAAGAAAATCCTGTCGTTTCCATAGAAACGTTACTCGATTTAGAAGGAGAAGTCATAGAACCCATAGTATTTCATAGCGACGCAATTACCGTGTGAATTCGTCAAGGAGTTGGAGTGAGGGATGCAGTAAAGTAGGATTAGTGGATGGGAAATGAGATTGTCGTATCCCAAAAGAAAATCCTGCCGTTTCCATAGAAACGTTACTCGATTTAGAAGGAAATGTCTTAGAACACATAGTATTTCATAGCAACGCAATTTCCGTGTGAATTCGTCAATGTGTTGGAGTGAGGGATCCAGTAAAGAAGGATTAGTGGATCGGAAATGAGATTGTCGTATCCCAAAAGAAAAGAATGTCGTTTCCATAGAAACGTTACTCGATTTAGAAGGAGAAGTCATACAACACATAGCATTTCATAGCGACGCAATTTCTGTGTTAATTCGTCAATGTGAGGGAGCTAGGGATGCAATAAAGAAGGAATGGTGCATCGAGATGGAGATACTCGTATCGCAAAAGAAAATCCTGTCGTCTCGATAGAAACGTTACTCGATTTAGAAGGAGAAGTCATACAACCTATAGTATTTCATAGCGACACAATTTCTGTTCTAATTCGACAATGAGTGGGAGTGAGGGATGCAGTAACGAAGGATTAGTGGATCGGAAATGAGATTGTCGTATCCGAAAAGAAAATCCTGTCGTTTCCATAGAAAAATTACTCGGTTTAGAAGGAAATGTCTTAGAAAACATAGTATTTCATAGCGACGCAAATTCCGTGTGAATTCGTCAATGAGTGGGAGTCAGGGATGTGGTAAAGAAGGATTAGTGGATCGGAAATGAGATTGTCGTATCCCAAAAGAAAATCCTGTCGTTTTCATAGAAACGTTACTCTATTTAGAAGGAAATGTCTTAGAACTCATAGTATTTCATAGCGACACAATTTCCGTGTGAATTCGTCAATGTGTGGGAGTGAGGGATGCAGTAAAGAAGGATTAGTGGATCGGATATGACATTGTCGAATCCCAAAAGAAAATCCTGTTGTTTCCATAGAAACGTTACTCGATTTAGATGGAGAAGTCATAGAACCCATAGTATTTCATAGCGACGCAATTTCTGTGTTAATTCGTCAATGTGAGGGAGCTAGGGATGCAATAAAGTAGGATTAGTGCATCGAGAAGGAGATACTCGTATCGCAAAAGAAAATCCTGTCGTTTCCATAGAAACGTACTCGATTTAGAAGGAGAAGTCATAGAACACATAGTATTTCATAGCGACTCAATTTCTGTGTTATTTCGTCAGTGAGTGGGAGTGAGGGATGCAGTAAAGAAGGATTAGTGGATCGGAAATGAGATTGTCGTATCCCAAAAGAAAATCCTGTCGTTTCCTTTGAAATGTTACTCGATTTAGAAGGAGAAGTCATAGAATGCATAGTATTTCATAGCGACGCAATTTCCGTGTGAATTTGTCAATGAGTGGGAGTGAGGGATGCAGTAAAGAAGGATTAGTGGATCGGAAATGAGATTGTCGTATCCCAAAAGAAAATCCTGTCGTTTCCATAGAAACCTTACTCGATTTAGAAGGAGAAGTCATAGAACACATAGTATTTCATAGCGACGCAATTTCCGTGTGAATTCGTCAATGTGTGGGAGTGAGGGATGCAGTAAAGAAGGATTAGTGGATCGGAAATGTGATTGTCGTATCCCAAAAGAAAATCCTGTCGCTTCCATAGAAACGTTACTCGATTTAGAAGGAAATGTCTTAGAACACATAGTATTTCATAGCGACGCAATTTCCGTGTGAATTCGTCAATGAGTGGGAGTGAGGGATGCAGTAAAGACGGATTAGTGGATCGGAAATGAGATTGTCGTATCCCAAAAGAAAATCCTGTCGTTTGCATAGAAACGTTACTCGATTTAGAAGGAAATGTCTTAGCACACATAGTATTTCATAGCGACGCAATTTCCGTGTGAATTCGTCAATGTGTGGGAGTGAATGATGCAGTAAAGAAGGATTAGTGGATCGGAAATGTGATTATCGTATCCCAAAAGAAAATCCTGTCGCTTCCATAGAAACGTTACTCGATTTAGAAGGAAATGTCTTAGAACACATAGTATTTCATAGCGACGCAATTTCCGTGTGAATTCGTCAATGAGTGGGAGTGAGGGATGCAGTAAATAAGGATTAGTGGATCGGAAATGAGATTGTCGTATCCCAAAAGAAAATCTTGTCGTTTCCATAGAAACGATTCTCGATTTAGATGGAAATGCCTTAGAACCCATAGTATTTCATAGCGGCGAAATTTCCGTGTGAATTCGTCAATGAGTGGGAGTGAGGGATGCAGTAAAGAAGGATTAGTGGATCGGAAATGAGATTGTCGTATCCCAAAAGAAAATCCTGTCGTTTCCATAGAAACGTTACTCGATTTAGAAGGAAATGTCTTAGAACCCATAGTATTTCATAGCGACGCAATTTCCGTGTGAATTCGTCAATGTGTGGGAGTGAGGGATGCAGTAAAGAAGGATTAGTGGATCGGAAATGAGATTGTCGTATCCCAATGGAAAATCCTGTCGTTTCCATAGAAACGTTACTCGATTTAGAAGGAAATGTCTTAGAACACATAGTATTTCATAGCGACTCAATTTCCGTGTGAATTCGTCAATGAGTGGGAGTGAGGGATGCAGTAAAAGAGGATTAGTGGATCGGAAATGAGATTGTCGTATCCCAAAAGAAAATCCTGTCGTTTCCATAGAAACGTTACTCGGTTTAGAAGGAGAAATCATAGAACACATAGTATTTCATAGCGACGCAATTTCCGTGTGAATTCGTCTATGAGTGGGAGTGAGGGATGCAGTAAAGAAGGATTAGTGGATCGGAAATGAGATTTTCGTATCCCAAAAGAAAATCCTGTCGTTTCCATAGAAACGTTACTCGATTTAGAAGGAAATGTCTTAGAACACATAGTATTTCATAGCGACGCAATTTCCGTGTGAATTCGTCAATGTGTTGGAGTGAGGGATCCAGTAAAGAAGGATTAGTGGATCGGAAATGAGATTGTCGTATCCCAAAAGAAAAGCCTGTCGTTTCCATAGAAACGTTACTAGATTTAGAAGGAGAAGTCACAGAACACATAGCATTTCACAGCGACGCAATTTCTGTGCTAATTCGTCAATGTGAGGGAGCTAGGGATGCAATAAAGAAGGAATGGTGCATCGAGATGGAGATACTCGTATCGCAAAAGAAAATCCTGTCGTCTCCATAGAAACGTTACTCGATTTAGAAGGAGAAGTCATACAACCTATAGTATTTCAAAGCGACTCAATTTCTGTGCTAATTCGACGATGAGTGGGAGTGAGGGATGCAGTAAAGAAGGATTAGTGGATCGGAAATGAGATTTTCGTATCCCAAAAGAAAATCCTGTCGTTTCCATAGAAACGTTACTCGATTTAGAAGGAAATGTCTTAGAACACATAGTATTTCATAGCGACGCAATTTCCGTGTGAATTCGTCAATGTGTTGGAGTGAGGGATCCAGTAAAGAAGGATTAGTGGATCGGAAATGAGATTGTCGTATCCCACAAGAAAATCCTGTCGTTTCCATAGAAACGTTACTCGATTTAGAAGGAGAAGTCATAGAACCCATAGTATTTCATAGCGACGCAATTACCGTGTGAATTCGTCAAGGAGTTGGAGTGAGGGATGCAGTAAAGAAGGATTAGTGGATCGGAAATGAGATTGTCGTATCCCAAAAGAAAATCCTGCCGTTTCCATAGAAACGTTACTCGATTTAGAAGGAAATGTCTTAGAACACACAGTATTTCATAGCAACGCAATTTCCGTGTGAATTCGTCAATGTGTTGGAGTGAGGGATCCAGTAAAGAAGGATTAGTGGATCGGAAATGAGATTGTCGTATCCCAAAAGAAAAGAATGTCGTTTCCATAGAAACGTTACTCGATTTAGAAGGAGAAGTCATACAACACATAGCATTTCATAGCGACGCAATTTCTGTGTTAATTCGTCAATGTGAGGGAGCTAGGGATGCAATAAAGAAGGAATGGTGCATCGAGATGGAGATACTCGTATCGCAAAAGAAAATCCTGTCGTCTCCATAGAAACGTTACTCGATTTAGAAGGAGAAGTCATACAACCTATAGTATTTCATAGCAACACAATTTCTGTTCTAATTCGACAATGATTGGGAGTGAGGGATGCAGTAACGAAGGATTAGTGGATCGGAAATGAGATTGTCGTATCCGAAAAGAAAATCCTGTCGTTTCCATAGAAAAATTACTCGGTTTAGAAGGAAATGTCTTAGAAAACATAGTATTTCATAGCGACGCAAATTCCGTGTGAATTCGTCAATGAGTGGGAGTCAGGGATGTGGTAAAGAAGGATTAGTGGATCGGAAATGAGATTGTCGTATCCCAAAAGAAAATCCTGTCGTTTTCATAGAAACGTTACTCTATTTAGAAGGAAATGTCTTAGAACTCATAGTATTTCATAGCGACGCAATTTCCGTGTGAATTCGTCAATGTGTGGGAGTGAGGGATGCAGTAAAGAAGGATTAGTGGATCGGAAATGACATTGTCGAATCCCAAAAGAAAATCCTGTTGTTTCCATAGAAACGTTACTCGATTTAGATGGAGAAGTCATAGAACCCATAGTATTTCATAGCGACGCAATTTCTGTGTTAATTCGTCAATGTGAGGGAGCTAGGGATGCAATAAAGTAGGATTAGTGCATCGAGAAGGAGATACTCGTATCGCAAAAGAAAATCCTGTCGTTTCCATAGAAACGTACTCGATTTAGAAGGAGAAGTCATAGAACACATAGTATTTCATAGCGACTCAATTTCTGTGTTATTTCGTCAGTGAGTGGGAGTGAGGGATGCAGTAAAGAAGGATTAGTGGATCGGAAATGAGATTGTCGTATCCCAAAAGAAAATCCTGTCGTTTCCTTTGAAATGTTACTCGATTTAGAAGGAGAAGTCATAGAATGCATAGTATTTCATAGCGACGCAATTTCCGTGTGAATTTGTCAATGAGTGGGAGTGAGGGATGCAGTAAAGAAGGATTAGTGGATCGGAAATGAGATTGTCGTATCCCAAAAGAAAATCCTGTCGTTTCCATAGAAACCTTACTCGATTTAGAAGGAGAAGTCATAGAACACATAGTATATCATAGCGACGCAATTTCCGTGTGAATTCGTCAATGTGTGGGAGTGAGGGATGCAGTAAAGAAGGATTAGTGGATCGGAAATGTGATTGTCGTATCCCAAAAGAAAATCCTGTCGCTTCCATAGAAACGTTGCTCGATTTAGAAGGAAATGTCTTAGAACACATAGTATTTCATAGCGACGGAATTTCCGTGTGAATTCGTCAATGAGTGGGAGTGAGGGATGCAGTAAAGACGGATTAGTGGATCGGAAATGAGATTGTCGTATCCCAAAAGAAAATCCTGTCGTTTCCATAGAAACGTTACTCGATTTAGAAGGAAATGTCTTAGCACACATAGTATTTCATAGCGACGCAATTTCCGTGTGAATTCGTCAATGTGTGGGAGTGAATGTTGCAGTAAAGAAGGATTAGTGGATCGGAAATGTGATTATCGTATCCCAAAAGAAAATCCTGTCGCTTCCATAGAAACGTTACTCGATTTAGAAGGAAATGTCTTAGAACACATAGTATTTCATAGCGACGCAATTTCCGTGTGAATTCGTCAATGAGTGGGAGTGAGGGATGCAGTAAATAAGGATTAGTGGATCGGAAATGAGATTGTCGTATCCCAAAAGAAAATCTTGTCGTTTCCATAGAAACGATTCTCGATTTAGATGGAAATGCCTTAGAACCCATAGTATTTCATAGCGGCGAAATTTCCGTGTGAATTCGTCAATGAGTGGGAGTGAGGGATGCAGTAAATAAGGATTAGTGGATCGGAAATGAGATTGTCGTATCCCAAAAGAAAATCCTGTCGTTTCCATAGAAACGTTACTCGGTTTAGAAGGAGAAATCATAGAACACATAGTATTTCATAGCGACGCAATTTCCGTGTGAATTCGTCTATGAGTGGGAGTGAGGGATGCAGTAAAGAAGGATTAGTGGATCGGAAATGAGATTTTCGTATCCCAAAAGAAAATCCTGTCGTTTCCATAGAAACGTTACTCGATTTAGAAGGAAATGTCTTAGAACACATAGTATTTCATAGCGACGCAATTTCCGTGTGAATTCGTCAATGTGTTGGAGTGAGGGATCCAGTAAAGAAGGATTAGTGGATCGGAAATGAGATTGTCGTATCCCAAAAGAAAAGCCTGTCGTTTCCATAGAAACGTTACTAGATTTAGAAGGAGAAGTCACAGAACACATAGCATTTCACAGCGACGCAATTTCTGTGCTAATTCGTCAATGTGAGGGAGCTAGGGATGCAATAAAGAAGGAATGGTGCATCGAGATGGAGATACTCGTATCGCAAAAGAAAATCCTGTCGTCTCCATAGAAACGTTACTCGATTTAGAAGGAGAAGTCATACAACCTATAGTATTTCAAAGCGACTCAATTTCTGTGCTAATTCGACGATGAGTGGGAGTGAGGGATGCAGTAAAGAAGGATTAGTGGATCGGAAATGAGATTTTCGTATCCCAAAAGAAAATCCTGTCGTTTCCATAGAAACGTTACTCGATTTAGAAGGAAATGTCTTAGAACACATAGTATTTCATAGCGACGCAATTTCCGTGTGAATTCGTCAATGTGTTGGAGTGAGGGATCCAGTAAAGAAGGATTAGTGGATCGGAAATGAAATTGTCGTATCCCAAAAGAAAATCCTGTCGTTTCCATAGAAACGTTACTCGATTTAGAAGGAGAAGTCATAGAACCCATAGTATTTCATAGCGACGCAATTACCGTGTGAATTCGTCAAGGAGTTGGAGTGAGGGATGCAGTAAAGAAGGATTAGTGGATCGGAAATGAGATTGTCGTATCCCAAAAGAAAATCCTGCCGTTTCCATAGAAACGTTACTCGATTTAGAAGGAAATGTCTTAGAACACATAGTATTTCATAGCAACGCAATTTCCGTGTGAATTCGTCAATGTGTTGGAGTGAGGGATCCAGTAAAGAAGGATTAGTGGATCGGAAATGAGATTGTCGTATCCCAAAAGAAAAGAATGTCGTTTCCATAGAAACGTTACTCGATTTAGAAGGAGAAGTCATACAACACATAGCATTTCATAGCGACGCAATTTCTGTGTTAATTCGTCAATGTGAGGGAGCTAGGGATGCAATAAAGAAGGAATGGTGCATCGAGATGGAGATACTCGTATCGCAAAAGAAAATCCTGTCGTCTCCATAGAAACGTTACTCGATTTAGAAGGAGAAGTCATACAACCTATAGTATTTCATAGCGACACAATTTCTGTTCTAATTCGACAATGAGTGGGAGTGAGGGATGCAGTAACGAAGGATTAGTGGATCGGAAATGAGATTGTCGTATCCGAAAAGAAAATCCTGTCGTTTCCATAGAAAAATTACTCGGTTTAGAAGGAAATGTCTTAGAAAACATAGTATTTCATAGCGACGCAAATTCCGTGTGAATTCGTCAATGAGTGGGAGTCAGGGATGTGGTAAAGAAGGATTAGTGGATCGGAAATGAGATTGTCGTATCCCATAAGAAAATCCTGTCGTTTTCATAGAAACGTTACTCTATTTAGAAGGAAATGTCTTAGAACTCATAGTATTTCATAGCGACGCAATTTCCGTGTGAATTCGTCAATGTGTGGGAGTGAGGGATGCAGTAAAGAAGGATTAGTGGATCGGAAATGACATTGTCGAATCCCAAAAGAAAATCCTGTTGTTTCCATAGAAACGTTACTCGATTTAGATGGAGAAGTCATAGAACCCATAGTATTTCATAGCGACGCAATTTCTGTGTTAATTCGTCAATGTGAGGGAGCTAGGGATGCAATAAAGTAGGATTAGTGCATCGAGAAGGAGATACTCGTATCGCAAAAGAAAATCCTGTCGTTTCCATAGAAACGTACTCGATTTAGAAGGAGAAGTCATAGAACACATAGTATTTCATAGCGACTCAATTTCTGTGTTATTTCGTCAGTGAGTGGGAGTGAGGGATGCAGTAAAGAAGGATTAGTGGATCGGAAATGAGATTGTCGTATCCCAAAAGAAAATCCTGTCGTTTCCTTTGAAATGTTACTCGATTTAGAAGGAGAAGTCATAGAATGCATAGTATTTCATAGCGACGCAATTTCCGTGTGAATTTGTCAATGAGTGGGAGTGAGGGATGCAGTAAAGAAGGATTAGTGGATCGGAAATGAGATTGTCGTATCCCAAAAGAAAATCCTGTCGTTTCCATAGAAACCTTACTCGATTTAGAAGGAGAAGTCATAGAACACATAGTATTTCATAGCGACGCAATTTCCGTGTGAATTCGTCAATGTGTGGGAGTGAGGGATGCAGTAAAGAAGGATTAGTGGATCGGAAATGTGATTGTCGTATCCCAAAAGAAAATCCTGTCGCTTCCATAGAAACGTTACTCGATTTAGAAGGAAATGTCTTAGAACACATAGTATTTCATAGCGACGCAATTTCCGTGTGAATTCGTCAATGAGTGGGAGTGAGGGATGCAGTAAAGACGGATTAGTGGATGGGAAATGAGATTGTCGTATCCCAAAAGAAAATCCTGTCGTTTCCATAGAAACGTTACTCGATTTAGAAGGAAATGTCTTAGCACACATAGTATTTCATAGCGACGCAATTTCCGTGTGAATTCGTCAATGTGTGGGAGTGAATGATGCAGTAAAGAAGGATTAGTGGATCGGAAATGTGATTATCGTATCCCAAAAGAAAATCCTGTCGCTTCCATAGAAACGTTACTCGATTTAGAAGGAAATGTCTTAGAACACATAGTATTTCATAGCGACGCAATTTCCGTGTGAATTCGTCAATGAGTGGGAGTGAGGGATGCAGTAAATAAGGATTAGTGGATCGGAAATGAGATTGTCGTATCCCAAAAGAAAATCTTGTCGTTTCCATAGAAACGATTCTCGATTTAGATGGAAATGCCTTAGAACCCATAGTATTTCATAGCGGCGAAATTTCCGTGTGAATTCGTCAATGAGTGGGAGTGAGGGATGCAGTAAAGAAGGATTAGTGGATCGGAAATGAGATTGTCGTATCCCAAAAGAAAATCCTGTCGTTTCCATAGAAACGTTACTCGATTTAGAAGGAAATGTCTTAGAACCCATAGTATTTCATAGCGACGCAATTTCCGTGTGAATTCGTCAATGTGTGGGAGTGAGGGATGCAGTAAAGAAGGATTAGTGGATCGGAAATGAGATTGTCGTATCCCAATGGAAAATCCTGTCGTTTCCATAGAAACGTTACTCGATTTAGAAGGAAATGTCTTAGAACACATAGTATTTCATAGCGACTCAATTTCCGTGTGAATTCGTCAATGAGTGGGAGTGAGGGATGCAGTAAATAAGGATTAGTGGATCGGAAATGAGATTGTCGTATCCCAAAAGAAAATCCTGTCGTTTCCATAGAAACGTTACTCGGTTTAGAAGGAGAAATCATAGAACACATAGTATTTCATAGCGACGCAATTTCCGTGTGAATTCGTCTATGAGTGGGAGTGAGGGATGCAGTAAAGAAGGATTAGTGGATCGGAAATGAGATTTTCGTATCCCAAAAGAAAATCCTGTCGTTTCCATAGAAACGTTACTCGATTTAGAAGGAAATGTCTTAGAACACATAGTATTTCATAGCGACGCAATTTCCGTGTGAATTCGTCAATGTGTTGGAGTGAGGGATCCAGTAAAGAAGGATTAGTGGATCGGAAATGAGATTGTCGTATCCCAAAAGAAAAGCCTGTCGTTTCCATAGAAACGTTACTAGATTTAGAAGGAGAAGTCACAGAACACATAGAATTTCACAGCGACGCAATTTCTGTGCTAATTCGTCAGTGTGAGGGAGCTAGGGATGCAATAAAGAAGGAATGGTGCATCGAGATGGAGATACTCGTATCGCAAAAGAAAATCCTGTCGTCTCCATAGAAACGTTACTCGATTTAGAAGGAGAAGTCATACAACCTATAGTATTTCAAAGCGACTCAATTTCCGTGCTAATTCGACGATGTGTGGGAGTGAGGGATGCAGTAACGAAGGATTATTGGATCGGAAATGAGATTGTCGTATCCCAAAAGAAAATCCTGGCGTTTCCATAGAAACGTTACTCGATTTAGAAGGAGAAGTCATAGAACACATAGTATTTCATAGCGACGCAATTTCCGTGTAAATTCGTCAATGTGTGGGAGTGAGGGATGCAGTAAAGAAGGATTAGTGGATCGGAAATGTGATTGTCGTATCCCAAAAGAAAATCCTGTCGCTTCCATAGAAACGTTACTCGATTTAGAAGGAAATGTCTTAGAACACATAGTATTTCATAGCGACGCAATTTCCGTGTGAATTCGTCAATGAGTGGGTGTGAGGGATGCAGTAAAGACGGATTAGTGGATCGGAAATGAGATTGTCGTATCCCAAAAGAAAATCCTGTCGTTTCCATAGAAACGTTACTCGATTTAGAAGGAAATGTCTTAGCACACATAGTATTTCATAGCGACGCAATTTCCGTGTGAATTCGTCAATGTGTGGGAGTGAATAATGCAGTAAAGAAGGATTAGTGGATCGGAAATGTGATTATCGTATCCAAAAAGAAAATCCTGTCGCTTCCATAGAAACGTTACTCGATTTAGAAGGAAATGTCTTAGAACACATAGTATTTCATAGCGACGCAATTTCCGTGTGAATTCGTCAATGAGTGGGAGTGAGGGATGCAGTAAATAAGGATTAGTGGATCGGAAATGAGATTGTCGTATCCCAAAAGAAAATCTTGTCGTTTCCATAGAAACGATTCTCGATTTAGATGGAAATGCCTTAGAACCCATAGTATTTCATAGCGGCGAAATTTCCGTGTGAATTCGTCAATGAGTGGGAGTGAGGGATGCAGTAAAGAAGGATTAGTGGATCGGAAATGAGATTGTCGTATCCCAATGGAAAATCCTGTCGTTTCCATAGAAACGTTACTCGATTTAGAAGGAAATGTCTTAGAACACATAGTATTTCATAGCGACTCAATTTCCGTGTGAATTCGTCAATGAGTGGGAGTGAGGGATGCAGTAAATAAGGATTAGTGGATCGGAAATGAGATTGTCGTATCCCAAAAGAAAATCCTGTCGTTTCCATAGAAACGTTACTCGGTTTAGAAGGAGAAATCATAGAACACATAGTATTTCATAGCGACGCAATTTCCGTGTGAATTCGTCTATGAGTGGGAGTGAGGGATGCAGTAAAGAAGGATTAGTGGATCGGAAATGAGATTTTCGTATCCCAAAAGAAAATCCTGTCGTTTCCATAGAAACGTTACTCGATTTAGAAGGAAATGTCTTAGAACACATAGTATTTCATAGCGACGCAATTTCCGTGTGAATTCGTCAATGTGTTGGAGTGAGGGATCCAGTAAAGAAGGATTAGTGGATCGGAAATGAGATTGTCGTATCCCAAAAGAAAAGCCTGTCGTTTCCATAGAAACGTTACTAGATTTAGAAGGAGAAGTCACAGAACACATAGCATTTCACAGCGACGCAATTTCTGTGCTAATTCGTCAATGTGAGGGAGCTAGGGATGCAATAAAGAAGGAATGGTGCATCGAGATGGAGATACTCGTATCCCAAAAGAAAATCCTGTCGTCTCCATAGAAACGTTACTCGATTTAGAAGGAGAAGTCATACAACCTATAGTATTTCAAAGCGACTCAATTTCTGTGCTAATTCGACGATGAGTGGGAGTGAGGGATGCAGTAACGAAGGATTATTGGATCGGAAATGAGATTGTCGTATCCCAAAAGAAAGTCCTGGCGTTTCCATAGAAACGTTACTCGATTTAGAAGGAGAAGTCATAGAACCCATAGTACCTCATAGCGAAAGAATTTCCGTGTGAATTCGTCAATGAGTGGGAGTGAGGGATGCAGTAAAGAAGGATTAGTGGATCGGAAATGAGATTGTCGTATCCGAAAAGAAAATCCTGTCGTTTCCATAGAAACGTTACTCGATTTAGAAGGAAATGTCTTAGAAAACATAGTATTTCATAGCGACGCAAATTCCGTGTGAATTCGTCAATGAGTGGGAGTGAGGGATGTGGTAAAGAAGGATTAGTGGATCGGAGATGAGATTGTCGTATCCCAAAAGAAAATCCTGTCGTTTCCATAGAAACCTTACTCGATTTAGAAGGAAATGTCTTAGAACCCATAGTATTTCATAGCGACGCAATTTCCGTGTGAATTCGTCAATGTGTGGGAGTGAGGGATGCAGTAAAGAAGGATTAGTGGATCGGAAATGAGATTGTCGTATCCCAAAAGAAAATCCTGTCGTTTCCATAGAAACGTTACTCGATTTAGAAGGAGAAATCATAGAACACATAGTATTTCATAGCGACTCAATTTCCGTGTGAATTCGTCTATGAGTGGGAGTGAGGGATGCAGTAAAGAAGGATTAGTGGATCGGAAATGAGATTTTCGTATCCCAAAAGAAAATCCTGTCGTTTCCATAGAAACGTTACTCGATTTAGAAGGAAATGTCTTAGAATACATAGTATTTCATAGCGACGCAATTTCCGTGTGAATTCGTCAATGTGTTGGAGTGAGGGATCCAGTAAAGAAGGATTAGTGGATCGGAAATGAGATTGTCGTATCCCAAAAGAAAAGCCTGTCGTTTCCATAGAAACGTTACTCGATTTAGAAGGAGAAGTCACAGAACACATAGCATTTCACAGCGACGCAATTTCTGTGCTAATTCGTCAATGTGAGGGAGCTAGGGATGCAATAAAGAAGGAATGGTGCATCGAGATGGAGATACTCGTATCGCAAAAGAAAATCCTGTCGTCTCCATAGAAACGTTACTCGATTTAGAAGGAGAAGTCATACAACCTATAGTATTTCAAAGCGACTCAATTTCTGTGCTAACTCGACGATGAGTGGGAGTGAGGGATGCAGTAACGAAGGATTAGTGGATCGGAAATGAGATTGTCGTATCCCAAAAGAAAATCCTGGCGTTTCCATAGAAACGTTACTCGATTTAGAAGGAGAAGTCATAGAACCCATAGTACCTCATAGCGAAAGAATTTCCGTGTGAATTCGTCAATGAGTGGGAGTGAGGGATGCAGTAAAGAAGGATTAGTGGATCGGAAATGAGATTGTCGTATCCGAAAAGAAAATCCTGTCGTTTCCATAGAAACGTTACTCGATTTAGAAGGAAATGTCTTAGAAAACATAGTATTTCATAGCGACGCAAATTCCGTGTGAATTCGTCAATGAGTGGGAGTGAGGGATGTGGTAAAGAAGGATTAGTGGATCGGAAATGAGATTGTCGTATCCCAAAAGAAAATCCTGTCGTTTTCATAGAAACGTAACTCGATTTAGAAGGAAATGTCTTAGAACCCATAGTATTTCATAGTGACGCAATTTCCGTGTGAATTCGTCAATGTGTGGGAGTGAGGGATGCAGTAAAGAAGGATTAGTGGATCGGAAATGAGATTGTCGTATCCCAAAAGACAATCCTGTCGTTTCCATAGAAACGTTACTCGATTTAGAAGGAGAAATCATAGAACACATAGTATTTCATAGCGACGCAATTTCCGTGTGAATTCGTCAAGGAGTGGGAGTGAGGGATGCAGTAAAGATGGATTAGTGGATCGGAAATGAGATTGTCGTATCCCAAAAGAAAATCCTGCCGTTTCCATAGAAACGTTACTCGTTTTAGAAGGAAATGTCTTAGAACACATAGTATTTCATAGCGACTCAATTTCAGTTTTAATTCGTCAATGAGTGGGAGTGAGGGATGCAGTAAAGAAGGATTAGTGGATCAGAAATGAGATTGTCGTATCCCAAAAGAAAATCCTGTTGTTTCCATTGAAACTTTACTTGATTTAGAAGGAGAAGTCATAGAACCCATAGTATTTCATAGCGACTCAATTTCTGTGTTAATTCGACAATGAGTGGGAGTGAGGGATGCAGTAAAGAAGGATTAGTGGATCGGAAATGAGATTGTCGTATCCCAAAAGACAATCCTGTCGTTTCCATAGAAACGTTACTCGATTTAGAAGGAGAAGTCATAGAACACATAGTATTTCATAGCGACGCAATTTCTGTGTAAATTCGTCAATGTGAGGGAGCTAGGGATGCAATAAAGAAGGAATGGTGCATCGAGATGGAGATACTCGTATCGCAAAAGAAAATCCTGTCGTTTCCATAGAGACGTTACTCGATTTAGATGGAGAAGTCATAGAACCTATAGTATTTCATAGCGACTCAATTTCTGTGTTAATTCGACAATGAGTGGGAGTGAGGGATGCAGTAAAGAAGGATTAGTGGATCGGAAATGAGATTGTCGTATCCCAAAAGAAAATCCAGTCGTTTCCATAGAAACGTTACTCGATTTAGATGGAGAAGTCATAGAACCCATAGTATTTCATAGCGACGCAATTTCTGTGTTAATTCGTCAATGTGAGGGAGCTAGGGATGCAATAAAAAAGGAATAGTGCATCGAGAAGGAGATACTCGTATCGCAAAAGAAAATCCTGTCGTTTCCATAGAAACGTACTCGATTTAGAAGAAGAAGTCATAGAACACATAGTATTTCATAGCGACTCAATTTCTGTGTTATTTCGTCAATGAGTGGGAGTGAGGGATGCAGTAAAGAAGGATTAGTGGATCGGAAATGAGATTGTCGTATCCCAAAAGAAAATCCTGTCGTTTCCTTTGAAATGTTACTCGATTTAGTAGGAGAAGTCATAGAACGCATAGTATTTCATAGCGACGCAATTTCCGTGTGAATTTGTCAATGAGTGGGAGTGAGGGATGCAGTAAAGAAGGATTAGTGGATCGGAAATGAGATTGTCGTATCCCAAAAGAAAATCCTGTCGTTTCCATAGAAACGTTACTCGATTTAGAAGGAGAAGTCATAGAACACATAGTATTTCATAGCGACGCAATTTCCGTGTGAATTCGTCAATGTGTGGGAGTGAGGGATGCAGTAAAGAAGGATTAGTGGATCGGAAATGTGATTGTCGTATCCCAAAAGAAAATCCTGTCGCTTCCATAGAAACGTTACTCGATTTAGAAGGAAATGTCTTAGAACACATAGTATTTCATAGCGACGCAATTTCCGTGTGAATTCGTCAATGAGTGTCAGTGAGGGATGCAGTAAAGACGGATTAGTGGATCGGAAATGAGATTGTCGTATCCCAAAAGAAAATCCTGACGTTTCCATAGAAACGTTACTCGATTTAGAAGGAAATGTCTTAGAACACATAGTATTTCATAGCGACGCAATTTCCGTGTGAATTCGTCAATGTGTGGGAGTGAGGGATGCAGTAAAGAAGAATTAGTGGATCGGAAATGTGATTGTCGTATCCCAAAAGAAAATCCTTTCGTTTCCATAGAAACGTTATTCGATTTAGAAGGAGAGGTCATAGAACCCATAGTATTTCATAGCGACGCAAGTTCCATGTGAATTCGTCAACGAGTGGGAGTGAGGGATGCAGTAAGAAAGGATTAGTGGATCGGAAATGTGATTGTCGTATCCCAAAAGAAAATCCAGTCGTTTCCATGGAAACGTTTCTCGATTTAGGATGAAATGTCTTAGAACACATAGTATTTCATAGCGACGCAATTTCCGTGTGAATTCGTCAATGTGTAGGAGTGAGGGATGCAGTAAAGAAGGATTAGTGGATCGGAAATGTGATTGTCGTATCCCAAAAGAAAATCCTGTCGCTTCCATAGAAACGTTACTCGATTTAGAAGGAAATGTCTTAGAACACATAGTATTTCATAGCGACGCAATTTCCGTGTGAATTCGTCAATGAGTGGGAGTGAGGGATGCAGTAAAGACGGATTAGTGGATCGGAAATGAGATTGTCGTATCCCAAAAGAAAATCCTGTCGTTTCCATAGAAAAGTTACTCGATTTAGAAGGAAATGTCTTAGAACACATAGTATTTCATAGCGACGCAATTTCCGTGTGAATTCGTCAATGAGTGGGAGTGAGGGATGAAGTAAAGAAGGATTAGTGGATCGGAAATGAGACTGTCTTATCCCAAAAGAAAATCCTGTCGTTTCCATAGAAACGTTACTCGAGTAAGATGGAAATGTCTTAGAACACATAGTATTTCATAGCGACGCAATTTCCGTGTGAATTCGTCAATGTGTGGGAGTGAGGGATGCAGTAAAGAAGGATTAGTGGATCGGAAATGAGATTGTCGTATCCCAAAAGAAAATCCTGTCGTTTCCATAGAAACGATACTCAATTTAGAAGGAGATGTCATAGAACCCATAGTATTTCAGAGCGACGCAATTTCCGTGTGAATTCGTCAATGTGTGGGAGTGAGGGATGCAGTAAAGAAGGATTAGTGGATCGGAAATGAGATTGTCGTATCCTAAAAGAAAATCCTGTCGTTTCCATAGAAACGTTACTCGATTTAGAAGGAAATGCCTTAGAACACATAGTATTTCATAGCGACGCAATTTCCGTGCGAATTCGTCAATGTGTGGGAGTGAGGGATGCAGTAAAGAAGGATTAGTGGATCGGAAATGAGATTGTCGTATCCCAAAAGAAAATCCTGTCGTTTCCATAGAAACGTTACTCGATTTAGAAGGAGAAGTCATAGAACCCATAGTACTTCATAGCGACAGAATTTCCGTGTGAATTCGTCAATGAGTGGGAGTGAGGGATGCAGTAAAGAAGGATTAGTGGATCGGAAATGAGATTGTCGTATCCCAAAAGAAAATCCTGTCGTTTCCATAGAAACGTTACTCGATTTAGAAGGATATGTCTTAGAACCCATAGTATTTCATAGCGACGCAATTTCCGTGTGAATTCGTCAATGAGTGTGTGTGAGGGATGCTGTAAAGAAGGATTAGTGGATCGGAAATGAGATTGTCGTATCCCAAAAGAAAATCCTGTCGTTTCCATAGAAACGTTACTCAATTTAGAAGGAAATGTCTTAGAACACATAGTATTTCATAGCGACGCAATTTCCGTGTGAATTCGTCAATGTGTTGGAGTGAGGGATCCAGTAAAGAAGGATTAGTGGATCGGAAATGAGATTGTCGTATCCCAAAAGAAAATCCTGTCGTTTCCATAGAAACGTTACTCGATTTAGAAGGAGAAGTCATAGAACCCATAGTATTTCATGTTGTTGTTGTTGTGGTCTTCAGTCCTGAGACTGGTTTGATGCAGCTCTCCATGCTACTCTATCCTGTGCAAGCTTCTTCATCTCCCAGTATCTACTGCAACCTACATCCTTCTGAATCTGCTTAGTGTATTCATCTCTTGGTCTCCCTCTACGATTTTTACCCTCCACACTGCCCTCCAATGCTAAATTTGTGATCCCTTGATGCCTCAAAACATGTCCTACCAACCGATCCCTTCTTCTAGTCAAGTTGTGCCACAAACTTCTCTTCTCCCCAATCCTATTCAATACCTCCTCATTAGTTACGTGATCTACCCACCTTATCTTCAGCATTCTTCTGTAGCACCACATTTCGAAAGCTTCTATTCTCTTCTTGTCCAAACTAGTTATCGTCCGTGTTTCACTTCCATACATGGCTACACTCCATACAAATACTTTCAGAAACGACTTCCTGACACTTAAATCTATACTCGATGTTAACAAATTCCTCTTCTTGAGAAACGCTTTCCTTGCCATTGCCAGTCTACATTTTATATCCTCTCTACTTCGACCATCATCGGTTATTTTACTCCCTAAATAGCAAAACTCCTTTACTACTTTAAGTGTCTCATTTCCTAATCTAATTCCCTCAGCATCACCCGACTTAATTTGACTACATTCCATTATCCTCGTTTTGCTTTTGTTGATGTTCATCTTATATCCTCCTTTCAAGACACTGTCCATTCCGTTCAACTGCTCTTCCAAGTCCTTTGCTGTCTCTGCCAGAATTACAATGTCATCGGCGAACCTCAAAGTTTTTACTTCTTCTCCATGAATTTTAATACCTACTCCGAATTTTTCTTTTGTTTCCTTTACTGCTTGCTCAATATACAGATTGAATAACATCGGGGAGAGGCTAGAACCCTGTCTTACTCCTTTCCCAACCACTGCTTCCCTTTCATGCCCCTCGACTCTTATAACTGCCATCTGGTTTCTGTACAAACTGTAAATAGCCTTTCGCTCCCTGTATTTTACCCCTGCCACCTTCAGAATTTGAAAGAGAGTATTCCAGTTAACATTGTCAAAAGCTTTCTCTAAGTCTACAAATGCTAGAAACGTAGGTTTGCCTTTTCTTAATCTTTCTTCCAAGATAAGTCGTAAGGTCAGTATTGCCTCACGTGTTCCAACATTTCTACGGAATCCAAACTGATCTTCCCCGAGGTCGGCTTCTACCAGTTTTTCCATTCGTCTGTAAAGAATTCGCGTTAGTATTTTGCAGCTGTGACTTATTAAACTGATAGTTCTGTAATTTTCACATCTGTCAACACCTGCTTTCTTTGGGATTGGAATTATTATATTCTTCTTGAAGTCTGAGGGTATTTCGCCTGTCTCATACATCGTGCTCACCAGATGGTAGAGTTTTGTCATGACTGGCTCTCCCGAGGCCATCAGTAGTTCAAATGGAATGTTGTCTACTCCCGGGGCCTTGTTTCGACTCAGGTCTTTCAGTGCTCTGTCAAACTCTTCACGCAGTATCTTATCTCCCATTTCGTCTTCATCTACATCCTCTTCCATTTCCATAATATTGTCCTCAAGTACATCGCCCTTGTATAAACCCTCTATATACTCCTTCCACCTTTCTGCCTTCCCTTCTTTGCTTAGAACTGGGTTGCCATCTGAGCTCTTGATATTCATACAAGTGGTTCTCTTCTCTCCAAAGGTCTCTTTAATTTTCCTGTAGGCAGTATCTATCTTACCCCTAGTGAGACAAGCCTCTACATCCTTACATTTGTCTTCTAGCCATCCCTGCTTAGCCATTTTGCACTTCCTGTCGATATCATTTTTGAGACGTCTGTATTCCTTTTTGCCTGCTTCATTTACTGCATTTTTGTATTTTCTCCTTTTATCAATTAAATTCAATATTTCTTCTGTTACCCAAGGATTTCTACTAGCCCTCGTCTTTTTACCTACTTGATCCTCTGCTGCCTTCACTACTTCATCTCTCAGAGCTACCCATTCTTCTTCTACTGTGTTTCTTTCCCCCATTCCTATCAATTGTTCCCTTATGCTCTCCCTGAAACTCTCTACAACCTCTGGTTCTTTCAGTTTATCCAGGTCCCATCTCCTTAAATTCCCACCTTTTTGCAGTTTCTTCAGTTTCAATCTGCAGTTCATAACCAATAGATTGTGGTCAGAATCCACATCTGCCCCAGGAAATGTCTTACAATTTAAAACCTGGTTCCTAAATCTCTGTCTTACCATTATATAATCTATCTGATACCTACTAGTATCTCCAGGATTCTTCCACGTATACAACCTTCTTTTATGATTCTTGAACCAAGTGTTGGCTATGATTAAGTTATGCTCTGTGCAAAATTCTACGAGGCGGCTTCCTCTTTCATTCCTTCCCCCCAATCCATATTCACCTACTATGTTTCCTTCTCTCCCTTTTCCAACTGACGAATTCCAGTCACCCATGACTATTAAATTTTCGTCTCCTTTCACTATCTGAATAATTTCTTTTATCTCGTCATACATTTCATCTATTTCTTCATCATCAGCAGAGGTAGTTGGCATATAAACTTGTACTACTGTAGTAGGCATGGGCTTTGTGTCTATCTTGGCCACAATAATGCGTTCACTATGCTGTTTGTAGTAGCTAACCCGCACTCCTATTTTTTTATTCATTATTAAACCTACTCCTGCATTACCCCTATTTGATTTTGTATTTATAACCCTGTAATCACCTGACCAAAAGTCTTGTTCCTCCTGCCACCGAACTTCACTAATTCCCACTATATCTAACATTAACCTATCCATTTCCCTTTTTAAATTTTCTAACCTACCAGCCCGATTAAGGGATCTGACATTCCACGCTCCGATCCGTAGAACGCCAGTTTTCTTTCTCCTGATAACGACGTCCTCCTGAGTAGTCCCCGCCCGGAGATCCGAATGGGGGACTATTTTACCTCCGGAATATTTTACCCAAGAGGACGCCATCATCATTTAATCATACAGTAGAGCTGCATGTCCTCGGGAAAAATTACGGCTGTAGTTTCCCCTTGCTTTCAGCCGTTCGCAGTACCAGCACAGCAAGGCCGTTTTGGTTAATGTTACAAGGCCAGATCAGTCAATCATCCAGACTGTTGCCCCTGCAACTACTGAAAAGGCCGCTGCCCCTCTTCAGGAACCACATGTTTGTCTGGCCTCTCAACAGATACCCCTCCGTTGTGGTTGCACCTACGGTACGGCCATCTGTATCGCTGAGGCACGCAAGCCTCCCCACCAGCGGCAAGGTCCATGGTTCATGGGGGGAGTATTTCATAGCGACGCAATTTCCGTGTGAATTCGTCAAGGAGTTGGAGTGAGGGATGCTGTAAAAAAGGATTAGTGGATCGGAAATGAGATTGTCGTATCGCAAAAGAAAATCCTGTCGTCTCCATAGAAACGTTACTCGATTTAGAAGGAGAAGTCATACAACCTATAGTATTTCATAGCGACACAATTTCTGTGCTAATTCGACAATGAGTGGGAGTGAGGGATGCAGTAACGAAGGATTAGTGGATCGGAAATGAGATTGTCGTATCCGAAAAGAAAATCCTGTCGTTTCCACAGAAACGTTACTCCATTTAGAAGGAAATGTCTTAGAAAACATAGTATTTCATAGCGACGCAAATTCCGTGTGAATTCGTCAATGAGTGGGAGTCAGGGATGTGGTAAAGAAGGATTAGTGGATCGGAAATGAGATTGTCGTATCCCAAAAGAAAATCCTGTCGTTTTCATAGAGACGTTACTCTATTTAGAAGGAAATGTCTTAGAACCCATAGTATTTCATAGCGACGCAATTTCCGTGTGAATTCGTCAATGTGTGGGAGTGAGGGATGCAGTAAAGAAGGATTAGTGGATCGGAAATGAGATTGTCGTATCCCAAAAGAAAATCCTGTTGTTTCCATAGAAACGTTACTCGATTAAGGTGGAGAAGTCATAGAACCCATAGTATTTCATAGCGACGCAATTTCTGTGTTAATTCGTCAATGTGAGGGAGCTAGGGATGCAATAAAAAAGGAATAGTGCATCGAGAAGGAGATACTCGTATCGCAAAAGAAAATCCTGTCGTATCCATAGAAACGTACTCGATTTAGAAGGAGAAGTCATAGAACACATAGTATTTCATAGCGACTCAATTTCTGTGTTATTTCGTCAATGAGTGGGAGTGAGGGATGCAGTAAAGAAGGATTAGTGGATCGGAAATGAGATTGTCGTATCCCAAAAGAAAATCCTGTCGTTTCCTTTGAAATGTTACTCGATTTAGAAGGAGAAGTCATAGAACGCATAGTATTTCATAGCGACGCAATTTCCGTGTGAATTTGTCAATGAGTGGGAGTGAGGGATGCAGTAAAGAAGGATTAGTGGATCGGAAATGAGATTGTCGTATCCCAAAAGAAAATCCTGTCGTTTCCATAGAAACCTTACTCGATTTAGAAGGAGAAGTCATAGAACACATAGTATTTCATAGCGACGCAATTTCCGTGTGAATTCGTCAATGTGTGGGAGTGAGGGATGCAGTAAAGAAGGATTAGTGGATCGGAAATGTGATTGTCGTATCCCAAAAGAAAATCCTTTCGCTTCCATAGAAACGTTACTCGATTTAGAAGGAAATGTCTTAGAATACATAGTATTTCATACCGACGCAATTTCCGTGTGAATTCGTCAATGAGTGGGAGTGAGGGATGCAGTAAAGACGGATTAGTGGATCGGAAATGAGATTGTCGTATCCCAAAAGAAAATCCTGTCGTTTCCATAGAAACGTTACTCGATTTAGAAGGAAATGTCTTAGAACACATAGTATTTCATAGCGACGCAATTTCCGTGTGAATTCGTCAATGTGTGGGAGTGAGGGATGCAGTAAAGGAGGATTAGTGGATCGGAAATGTGATTGTCGTATCCCAAAAGAAAATCCTGTCGCTTCCATAGAAACGTTACTCGATTTAGAAGGAAATGTCTTAGAACACATAGTATTTCATAGCGACGCAATTTCCGTGTGAATTCGTCAATGTGTGGGAGTGAGGGATGCAGTAAATAAGGATTAGTGGATCGGAAATGAGATTGTCGTATCCCAAAAGAAAATCCTGTCGTTTCCATAGAAACGATTCTCGATTTAGATGGAAATGTCTTAGAACCCATAGTATTTCATAGCGGCGAAATTTCCGTGTGAATTCGTCAATGAGTGGGAGTGAGGGATGCAGTAAAGAAGGATTAGTGGATCGGAAATGAGATTGTCGTATCCCAAAAGAAAATCCTGTCGTTGCCATAGAAACGTTACTCGATTTAGAAGGAAATGTCTTAGAACACATAGTATTTCATAGCGACGTAATTTACGTGTGAATTCGTCAATGTGTGGGAGTGAGGGATGCAGTAAAGAAGGATTAGTGGGTCGGAAATGAGATTGTCGTATCCCAAAGGAAAATCCTGTCGTTTCCATAGAAACGTTACTCGATTTAGAAGGAAATGTCTTAGAACACATAGTATTTCATAGCGACTCAATTTCCGTGTGAATTCGTCAATGAGTGGGAGTGAGGGATGCAGTAAATAAGGATTAGTGGATCGGAAATGAGATTGTCGTATCCCAAAAGAAAATCCTGTCGTTTCCATAGAAACGTTACTCGATTTAGAAGGAGAAATCATAGAACACATAGTATTTCATAGCGACGCAATTTCCGTGTGAATTCGTCTATGAGTGGGAGTGAGGGATGCAGTAAAGAAGGATTAGTGGATCGGTAATGAGATTTTCGTATCCCCAAAGAAAATCCAGTCGTTTCCATAGAAACGTTACTCGATTTAGAAGGAAATGTCTTAGAACACGTAGTGTTTCATAGCGACGCAATTTCCGTGTGAATTCGTCAATGTGTTGGAGTGAGGGATCCAGTAAAGAAGGATTAGTGGATCGGAAATGAGATTGGCGTATCCCAAAAGAAAAGCCTGTCGTTTCCATAGAAACGTTACTCGATTTAGAAGGAGAAGTCACAGAACACATAGCATTTCATAGCGACGCAATTTCTGTGCTAATTCGTCAATGTGAGGGAGCTAGGGATGCAATAAAGAAGGAATGGTGCATCGAGATGGAGATACTCGTATCGCAAAAGAAAATCCTGTCGTCTCCATAGAAACGTTACTCGATTTAGAAGGAGAAGTCATACAACCTATAGTATTTCAAAGCGACTCAATTTCTGTGCTAATTCGACAATGAGTGGGAGTGAGGGATTCAGTAACGAAGGATTAGTGGATCGGAAATGAGATTGTCGTATCCCAAAAGAAAATCCTGGCGTTTCCATAGAAACGTTACTCGATTTAGAAGGAGAAGTCATAGAACCCATAGTACCTCATAGCGAAAGAATTTCCGTGTGAATTCGTCAATGAGTGGGAGTGAGGGATGCAGTAACGAAGGATTAGTGGATCGGAAATGAGATTGTCGTATCCGAAAAGAAAATCCTGTCGTTTCCATAGAAACGTTACTCGATTTAGAAGGAAATGTCTTAGAAAACATAGTATTTCATAGCGACGCAAATTCCGTGTGAATTCGTCAATAAGTGGGAGTGAGGGATGTGGTAAAGAAGGATTAGTGGATCGGAAATGAGATTGTCGTATCCCAAAAGAAAATCCTGTCATTTTCATAGAAACATTACTCTATTTAGAAGGAAATGTCTTAGAACTCATAGTATTTCATAGCGACGCAATTTCCGTGTGAATTCGTCAATGAGTGGGAGTCAGGGGTGCAGTAAAGAAGGATTAGTGGATCGGAAATGAGATTGTCGTATCCCAAAAGAAAATCCTGTCGTTTCCATAGAAACGTTACTCGATTTAGATGGAAATGTCTTAGAACCCATAGTATTTCATAGTGACGCAATTTCCGTGTGAATTCGTCAATAAGTGGGAGTGAGGGATGCAGTAAAGAAGGATTAGTGGATCGGAAATGAGATTGTCGTATCCCAAAAGAAAATCCTGTCGTTTCCATAGAAACGTAACTCGATTTAGAAGGAAATGTCTTAGAACCCATAGTATTTCATAGTGACGCAATTTCCGTGTGAATTCGTCAATGTGTGGGAGTGAGGGATGCAGTAAAGAAGGATTAGTGGATCGGAAATGAGATTGTCGTATCCCAAGGGAAAATCCTGTCGTTTCCATAGAAACGTTACTCGATTTAGAAGGAAATGTCTTAGAACACATAGTATTTCATAGCGACTCAATTTCCGTGTGAATTCGTCAATGAGTGGGAGTGAGGGATGCAGTAAATAAGGATTAGTGGATCGGAAATGAGATTGTCGTATCCCAAAAGAAAATCCTGCCGTTTCCATAGAAACGTTACTCGATTTAGAAGGAGAAATCATAGAACACATAGTATATCATAGCGACGCAATTTCCGTGTTAATTCGTCAATGAGTGGGAGTGAGGGATGCAGTAAAGAAGGATTAGTGGATCGGAAATGAGATTTTCGTATCCCAAAAGAATATCCTGTCGTTTCCATAGAAACGTTACTCGATTTAGAAGGAAATGTCTTAGAACACATAGTATTTCATAGCGACGCAATTTCCGTGTGAATTCGTCAATGTGTTGGAGTGAGGGATCCAGTAAAGAAGGATTAGTGGATCGGAAATGAGATTGTCGTATCCCAAAAGAAAATCCTGTCGTTTCCATAGAAACGTTACTCGATTTAGAAGGTGAAGTCATAGAACCCATAGTATTTCATAGCGACGCAATTTCCGTGTGAATTCGTCAAGGAGTGGGAGTGAGGGATGCAGTAAAGAAGGATTAGTGGATCGGAAATGAGATTGTCGTGTCCCAAAAGAAAATCCTGCCGTTTCCATAGAAACGTTACTCGATTTAGAAGGAAATGTCTTAGAACACATAGTATTTCATAGCGACTCAATTTCTGTTTTAATTCGTCAATGAGTGGGAGTGAGGGATGCAGTAAAGAAGGATTAGTGGATCAGAAATGAGATTGACGTATCCCAAAAGAAAATCCTGTTGTTTCCATAGAAACTTTACTTGATTTAGAAGGAGAAGTCATAGAACCCATAGTATTTCATAGCGACTCAATTTCTGTGTTAATTCGACAATGAGTGGGAGTGAGGGATGCAGTAAAGAAGGATTAGTGGATCGGAAATGAGATTGTCGTATCCCAAAAGACAATCCTGTCGTTTCCATAGAAACGTTACTCGATTTAGAAGGAGAAGTCATAGAAACATAGTATTTCATAGCGACGCAATTTCTGTGTAAATTCGTCAATGTGAGGGAGCTAGGGATGCAATAAAGAAGGAATGGTGCATCGAGATGGAGATACTCGTATCGCAAAAGAAAATCCTGTCGTTTCCATAGAGACGTTACTCGATTTAGATGGAGAAGTCATAGAACCTATAGTATTTCATAGCGACTCAATTTCTGTGTTAATTCGACAATGGGTGGGAGTGAGGGATGCAGTAAAGAAGGATTAGTGGATCGGAAATGAGATTTTCGTATCCCAAAAGAAAATCCTGTCGTTTCCATAGAAACGTTACTCGATTTAGATGGAGAAGTCATAGAACCCATAGTATTTCATAGCGACGCAATTTCTGTGTTAATTCGTCAATGTGAGGGAGCTAGGGATGCAATAAAAAAGGAATAGTGCATCGAGAAGGAGATACTCGTATCGCAAAAGAAAATCCTGTCGTTTCCATAGAAACGTACTCGATTTAGAAGGAGAAGTCATAGAACACATAGTATTTCATAGAGACTCAATTTCTGTGTTATTTCGTCAATGAGTGGGAGTGAGGGATGCAGTAAAGAAGGATTAGTGGATCGGAAATGAGATTGTCGTATCCCAAAAGAAAATCCTGTCGTTTCCTTTGAAATGTTACTCGATTTAGAAGGAGAAGTCATAGAACGCATAGTATTTCATAGCGACGCAATTTCCGTGTGAATTTGTCAATGAGTGGGAGTGAGGGATGCAGTAAAGAAGGATTAGTGGATCGGAAATGAGATTGTCGTATCCCAAAAGAAAATCCTGTCGTTTCCATAGAAACGTTACTCGATTTAGAAGGAGAAGTCATAGAACACATAGTATTTTATAGCGACGCAATTTCCGTGTGAATTCGTCAATGTGTGGGAGTGAGGGATGCAGTAAAGAAGGATTAATGGATCGGAAATGTGATTGTCGTATCCCAAAAGAAAATCCTGTCGCTTCCATAGAAACGTTACTCGATTTAGAAGGAAATGTCTTAGAACACATAGTATTTCATAGCGACGCAATTTCCGTGTGAATTCGTCAATGTGTTGGAGTGAGGGATCCAGTACAGAAGGATTAGTGGATCGGAAATGAGATTGTCGTATCCCAAAAGAAAATCCTGTCGTTTCCATAGAAACGATACTCGATTTAGAAGGAAATGTCTTAGAACAGATAGTATTTCATAGCGACTCAATTTCTGTTTTAATTCGTCAATGAGTGGGAGTGAGGGATGCAGTAAAGAAGGATTAGTGGATCAGAAATGAGATTGTCGTATCCCAAAAGAAAATCCTGTTGTTTCCATAGAAACTTTACTTGATTTAGAAGGAGAAGTCATAGAACACATAGTATTTCATAGCGACTCAATTTCTGTGTTAATTCGACAATGAGTGGGAGTGAGGGATGCAGTAAAGAAGGATTAGTGGATCGGAAATGAGATTGTCGTATCCCAAAAGACAATCCTGTCGTTTCCATAGAAACGTTACTCGATTTAGAAGGAGAAGTCACAGAACACATAGCATTTCATAGCGACGCAATTTCTGTGCTAATTCGTCAATGTGAGGGAGCTAGGGATGCAATAAAGAAGGAATGGTGCATCGAGATGGAGATACTCGTATCGCAAAAGAAAATCCTGTCGTCTCCATAGAAACGTTACTCGATTTAGAAGGAGAAGTCATACAACCTATAGTATTTCAAAGCGACTCAATTTCTGTGCTAATTCGACAATGAGTGGGAGTGAGGGATTCAGTAACGAAGGATTAGTGGATCGGAAATGAGATTGTCGTATCCGAAAAGAAAATCCTGTCGTTTCCATAGAAACGTTACTCGATTTAGAAGGAAATGTCTTAGAAAACATAGTATTTCATAGCGACGCAAATTCCGTGTGAATTCGTCAATGAGTGGGAGTGAGGGATGTGGTAAAGAAGGATTAGTGGATCGGAAATGAGATTGTCGTATCCCAAAAGAAAATCCTGTCATTTTCATAGAAACGTTACTCTATTTAGAAGGAAATGTCTTAGAACTCATAGTATTTCATAGCGACGCAATTTCCGTGTGAATTCGTCAATGTGTTGGAGTGAGGGATCCAGTAAAGAAGGATTAGTGGATCGGAAATGAGATTGTCGTATCCCAAAAGAAAATCCTGCCGTTTCCATAGAAACGTTACTCGATTTAGAAGGAGAAATCATAGAACACATAGTATATCATAGCGACGCAATTTCCGTGTTAATACGTCAATGAGTGGGAGTGAGGGATGCAGTAAAGAAGGATTAGTGGATCGGAAATGAGATTTTCGTATCCCAAAAGAATATCCTGTCGTTTCCATAGAAACGTTACTCGATTTAGAAGGAAATGTCTTAGAACACATAGTATTTCATAGCGACGCAATTTCCGTGTGAATTCGTCAATGTGTTGGAGTGAGGGATCCAGTAAAGAAGGATTAGTGGATCGGAAATGAGATTGTCGTATCCCAAAAGAAAATCCTGTCGTTTCCATAGAAACGTTACTCGATTTAGAAGGTGAAGTCATAGAACCCATAGTATTTCATAGCGACGCAATTTCCGTGTGAATTCGTCAAGGAGTGGGAGTGAGGGATGCAGTAAAGAAGGATTAGTGGATCGGAAATGAGATTGTCGTGTCCCAAAAGAAAATCCTGCCGTTTCCATAGAAACGTTACTCGATTTAGAAGGAAATGTCTTAGAACACATAGTATTTCATAGCGACTCAATTTCTGTTTTAATTCGTCAATGAGTGGGAGTGAGGGATGCAGTAAAGAAGGATTAGTGGATCAGAAATGAGATTGACGTATCCCAAAAGAAAATCCTGTTGTTTCCATAGAAACTTTACTTGATTTAGAAGGAGAAGTCATAGGACCCATAGTATTTCATAGCGACTCAATTTCTGTGTTAATTCGACAATGAGTGGGAGTGAGGGATGCAGTAAAGAAGGATTAGTGGATCGGAAATGAGATTGTCGTATCCCAAAAGACAATCCTGTCGTTTCCATAGAAACGTTACTCGATTTAGAAGGAGAAGTCATAGAAACATAGTATTTCATAGCGACGCAATTTCTGTGTAAATTCGTCAATGTGAGGGAGCTAGGGATGCAATAAAGAAGGAATGGTGCATCGAGATGGAGATACTCGTATCGCAAAAGAAAATCCTGTCGTTTCCATAGAGACGTTACTCGATTTAGATGGAGAAGTCATAGAACCTATAGTATTTCATAGCGACTCAATTTCTGTGTTAATTCGACAATGGGTGGGAGTGAGGGATGCAGTAAAGAAGGATTAGTGGATCGGAAATGAGATTTTCGTATCCCAAAAGAAAATCCTGTCGTTTCCATAGAAACGTTACTCGATTTAGATGGAGAAGTCATAGAACCCATAGTATTTCATAGCGACGCAATTTCTGTGTTAATTCGTCAATGTGAGGGAGCTAGGGATGCAATAAAAAAGGAATAGTGCATCGAGAAGGAGATACTCGTATCGCAAAAGAAAATCCTGTCGTTTCCATAGAAACGTACTCGATTTAGAAGGAGAAGTCATAGAACACATAGTATTTCATAGAGACTCAATTTCTGTGTTATTTCGTCAATGAGTGGGAGTGAGGGATGCAGTAAAGAAGGATTAGTGGATCGGAAATGAGATTGTCGTATCCCAAAAGAAAATCCTGTCGTTTCCTTTGAAATGTTACTCGATTTAGAAGGAGAAGTCATAGAACGCATAGTATTTCATAGCGACGCAATTTCCGTGTGAATTTGTCAATGAGTGGGAGTGAGGGATGCAGTAAAGAAGGATTAGTGGATCGGAAATGAGATTGTCGTATCCCAAAAGAAAATCCTGTCGTTTCCATAGAAACGTTACTCGATTTAGAAGGAGAAGTCATAGAACACATAGTATTTTATAGCGACGCAATTTCCGTGTGAATTCGTCAATGTGTGGGAGTGAGGGATGCAGTAAAGAAGGATTAATGGATCGGAAATGTGATTGTCGTATCCCAAAAGAAAATCCTGTCGCTTCCATAGAAACGTTACTCGATTTAGAAGGAAATGTCTTAGAACACATAGTATTTCATAGCGACGCAATTTCCGTGTGAATTCGTCAATGTGTTGGAGTGAGGGATCCAGTACAGAAGGATTAGTGGATCGGAAATGAGATTGTCGTATCCCAAAAGAAAATCCTGTCGTTTCCATAGAAACGATACTCGATTTAGAAGGAAATGTCTTAGAACAGATAGTATTTCATAGCGACTCAATTTCTGTTTTAATTCGTCAATGAGTGGGAGTGAGGGATGCAGTAAAGAAGGATTAGTGGATCAGAAATGAGATTGTCGTATCCCAAAAGAAAATCCTGTTGTTTCCATAGAAACTTTACTTGATTTAGAAGGAGAAGTCATAGAACACATAGTATTTCATAGCGACTCAATTTCTGTGTTAATTCGACAATGAGTGGGAGTGAGGGATGCAGTAAAGAAGGATTAGTGGATCGGAAATGAGATTGTCGTATCCCAAAAGACAATCCTGTCGTTTCCATAGAAACGTTACTCGATTTAGAAGGAGAAGTCACAGAACACATAGCATTTCATAGCGACGCAATTTCTGTGCTAATTCGTCAATGTGAGGGAGCTAGGGATGCAATAAAGAAGGAATGGTGCATCGAGATGGAGATACTCGTATCGCAAAAGAAAATCCTGTCGTCTCCATAGAAACGTTACTCGATTTAGAAGGAGAAGTCATACAACCTATAGTATTTCAAAGCGACTCAATTTCTGTGCTAATTCGACAATGAGTGGGAGTGAGGGATTCAGTAACGAAGGATTAGTGGATCGGAAATGAGATTGTCGTATCCGAAAAGAAAATCCTGTCGTTTCCATAGAAACGTTACTCGATTTAGAAGGAAATGTCTTAGAAAACATAGTATTTCATAGCGACGCAAATTCCGTGTGAATTCGTCAATGAGTGGGAGTGAGGGATGTGGTAAAGAAGGATTAGTGGATCGGAAATGAGATTGTCGTATCCCAAAAGAAAATCCTGTCATTTTCATAGAAACGTTACTCTATTTAGAAGGAAATGTCTTAGAACTCATAGTATTTCATAGCGACGCAATTTCCGTGTGAATTCGTCAATGTGTTGGAGTGAGGGATCCAGTAAAGAAGGATTAGTGGATCGGAAATGAGATTGTCGTATCCCAAAAGAAAATCCTGTCGTTTCCATAGAAACGTTACTCGATTTAGAAGGTGAAGTCATAGAACCCATAGTATTTCATAGCGACGCAATTTCCGTGTGAATTCGTCAAGGAGTGGAAGTGAGGGATGCAGTAAAGAAGGATTAGTGGATCGGAAATGAGATTGTCGTGTCCCAAAAGAAAATCCTGCCGTTTCCATAGAAACGTTACTCGATTTAGAAGGAAATGTCTTAGAACACATAGTATTTCATAGCGACTCAATTTCTGTTTTAATTCGTCAATGAGTGGGAGTGAGGGATGCAGTAAAGAAGGATTAGTGGATCAGAAATGAGATTGACGTATCCCAAAAGAAAATCCTGTTGTTTCCATAGAAACTTTACTTGATTTAGAAGGAGAAGTCATAGAACCCATAGTATTTCATAGCGACTCAATTTCTGTGTTAATTCGACAATGAGTGGGAGTGAGGGATGCAGTAAAGAAGGATTAGTGGATCGGAAATGAGATTGTCGTATCCCAAAAGACAATCCTGTCGTTTCCATAGAAACGTTACTCGATTTAGAAGGAGAAGTCATAGAAACATAGTATTTCATAGCGACGCAATTTCTGTGTAAATTCGTCATTGTGAGGGAGCTAGGGATGCAATAAAGAAGGAATGGTGCATCGAGATGGAGATACTCGTATCGCAAAAGAAAATCCTGTCGTTTCCAAAGAGACGTTACTCGATTTAGATGGAGAAGTCATAGAACCTATAGTATTTCATAGCGACTCAATTTCTGTGTTAATTCGACAATGGGTGGGAGTGAGGGATGCAGTAAAGAAGGATTAGTGGATCGGAAATGAGATTTTCGTATCCCAAAAGAAAATCCTGTCGTTTCCATAGAAACGTTACTCGATTTAGATGGAGAAGTCATAGAACCCATAGTATTTCATAGCGACGCAATTTCTGTGTTAATTCGTCAATGTGAGGGAGCTAGGGATGCAATAAAAAAGGAATAGTGCATCGAGAAGGAGATACTCGTATCGCAAAAGAAAATCCTGTCGTTTCCATAGAAACGTACTCGATTTAGAAGGAGAAGTCATAGAACACATAGTATTTCATAGAGACTCAATTTCTGTGTTATTTCGTCAATGAGTGGGAGTGAGGGATGCAGTAAAGAAGGATTAGTGGATCGGAAATGAGATTGTCGTATCCCAAAAGAAAATCCTGTCGTTTCCTTTGAAATGTTACTCGATTTAGAAGGAGAAGTCATAGAACGCATAGTATTTCATAGCGACGCAATTTCCGTGTGAATTTGTCAGTGAGTGGGAGTGAGGGATGCAGTAAAGAAGGATTAGTGGATCGGAAATGAGATTGTCGTATCCCAAAAGAAAATCCTGTCGTTTCCATAGAAACGTTACTCGATTTAGAAGGAGAAGTCATAGAACACATAGTATTTTATAGCGACGCAATTTCCGTGTGAATTCGTCAATGTGTGGGAGTGAGGGATGCAGTAAAGAAGGATTAATGGATCGGAAATGTGATTGTCGTATCCCAAAAGAAAATCCTGTCGCATCCATAGAAACGTTACTCGATTTAGAAGGAAATGTCTTAGAACACATAGTATTTCATAGCGACGCAATTTCCGTGTGAATTCGTCAATGTGTTGGAGTGAGGGATCCAGTACAGAAGGATTAGTGGATCGGAAATGAGATTGTCGTATCCCAAAAGAAAATCCTGTCGTTTCCATAGAAACGTTACTCGATTTAGAAGGAAATGTCTTAGAACAGATAGTATTTCATAGCGACTCAATTTCTGTTTTAATTCGTCAATGAGTGGGAGTGAGGGATGCAGTAAAGAAGGATTAGTGGATCAGAAATGAGATTGTCGTATCCCAAAAGAAAATCCTGTTGTTTCCATAGAAACTTTACTTGATTTAGAAGGAGAAGTCATAGAACACATAGTATTTCATAGCGACTCAATTTCTGTGTTAATTCGACAATGAGTGGGAGTGAGGGATGCAGTAAAGAAGGATTAGTGGATCGGAAATGAGATTGTCGTATCCCAAAAGACAATCCTGTCGTTTCCATAGAAACGTTACTCGATTTAGAAGGAGAAGTCACAGAACACATAGCATTTCATAGCGACGCAATTTCTGTGCTAATTCGTCAATGTGAGGGAGCTAGGGATGCAATAAAGAAGGAATGGTGCATCGAGATGGAGATACTCGTATCGCAAAAGAAAATCCTGTCGTCTCCATAGAAACGTTACTCGATTTAGAAGGAGAAGTCATACAACCTATAGTATTTCAAAGCGACTCAATTTCTGTGCTAATTCGACAATGAGTGGGAGTGAGGGATTCAGTAACGAAGGATTAGTGGATCGGAAATGAGATTGTCGTATCCCAAAAGAAAATCCTGGCGTTTCCATAGAAACGTTACTCGATTTAGAAGGAGAAGTCATAGAACCCATAGTACCTCATAGCGAAAGAATTTCCGTGTGAATTCGTCAATGAGTGGGAGTGAGGGATGCAGTAAAGAAGGATTAGTGGATCGGAAATGAGATTGTCGTATCCGAAAAGAAAATCCTGTCGTTTCCATAGAAACGTTACTCGATTTAGAAGGAAATGTCTTAGAAAACATAGTATTTCATAGCGACGCAAATTCCGTGTGAATTCGTCAATGAGTGGGAGTGAGGGATGTGGTAAAGAAGGATTAGTGGATCGGAAATGAGATTGTCGTATCCCAAAAGAAAATCCTGTCATTTTCATAGAAACGTTACTCTATTTAGAAGGAAATGTCTTAGAACTCATAGTATTTCATAGCAACGCAATTTCCGTGTGAATTCGTCAATGAGTGGGAGTCAGGGATGCAGTAAAGAAGGATTAGTGGATCGGAAATGAGATTGTCGTATCATAAAAGAAAATCCTGTCGTTTCCATAGAAACGTTACTCGAATTAGATGGAAATGTCTTAGAACCCATAGTATTTCATAGTGACGCAAATTCCGTGTGAATTCGTCAATAAGTGGGAGTGAGGGATGCAGTAAAGAAGGATTAGTGGATCGGAAATGAGATTGTCGTATCCCAAAAGAAAATCCTGTCGTTTCCATAGAAACGTAACTCGATTTAGAAGGAAATGTCTTAGAAGCCATAGTATTTCATAGTGACGCAATTTCCGTGTGAATTCGTCAATGTGTGGGAGTGAGGGATGCAGTAAAGAAGGATTAGTGGATCGGAAATGAGATTGTCGTATCCCAAGGGAAAATCCTGTCGTTTCCATAGAAACGTTACTCGATTTAGAAGGAAATGTCTTAGAACACATAGTATTTCATAGCGACTCAATTTCCGTGTGAATTCGTCAATGAGTGGGAGTGAGGGATGCAGTAAATAAGGATTAGTGGATCGGAAATGAGATTGTCGTATCCCAAAAGAAAATCCTGCCGTTTCCATAGAAACGTTACTCGATTTAGAAGGAGAAATCATAGAACACATAGTATATCATAGCGACGCAATTTCCGTGTTAATTCGTCAATGAGTGGGAGTGAGGGATGCAGTAAAGAAGGATTAGTGGATCGGAAATGAGATTTTCGTATCCCAAAAGAAAATCCTGTCGTTTCCATAGAAACGTTACTCGATTTAGAAGGAAATGTCTTAGAACACATAGTATTTCATAGCGACGCAATTTCCGTGTGAATTCGTCAATGTGTTGGAGTGAGGGATCCAGTAAAGAAGGATTAGTGGATCGGAAATGAGATTGTCGTATCCCAAAAGAAAATCCTGTCGTTTCCATAGAAACGTTACTCGATTTAGAAGGAGAAGTCATAGAACCCATAGTATTTCATAGCGACGCAATTTCCGTGTGAATTCGTCAAGGAGTGGGAGTCAGGGATGCAGTAAAGAAGGATTAGTGGATCGGAAATGAGATTGTCGTATCCCAAAAGAAAATCCTGCCGTTTCCATAGAAACGTTACTCGATTTAGAAGGAAATGTCTTAGAACACATAGTATTTCATAGCGACTCAATTTCTGTTTTAATTCGTCAATGAGTGGGAGTGAGGGATGCAGTAAAGAAGGATTAGTGGATCAGAAATGAGATTGTCGTATCCCAAAAGAAAATCCTGTTGTTTCCATAGAAACTTTACTTGATTTAGAAGGAGAAGTCATAGAACCCATAGTATTTCATAGCGACTCAATTTCTGTGTTAATTCGACAATGAGTGGGAGTGAGGGATGCAGTAAAGAAGGATTAGTGGATCGGAAATGAGATTGTCGTATCCCAAAAGACAATCCTGTCGTTTCCATAGAAACGTTACTCGATTTAGATGGAAATGTCTTAGAACCCATAGTATTTCATAGTGACGCAATTTCCGTGTGAATTCGTCAATAAGTGGGAGTGAGGGATGCAGTAAAGAAGGATTAGTGGATCGGAAATGAGATTGTCGTATCCCAAAAGAAAACCCTGTCTTTTCCATAGAAACGTAACTCGATTTAGAAGGAAATGTCTTAGAACCCATAGTATTTCATAGTGACGCAATTTCCGTGTGAATTCGTCAATGTGTGGGAGTGAGGGATGCAGTAAAGAAGGATTAGTGGATCGGAAATGAGATTTTCGTATCCCAAAAGAAAATCCTGTCGTTTCCATAGAAACGTTACTCGATTTAGAAGGAAATGACTTAGAACACATAGTATTTCATAGCGACGCAATTTCCGTGTGAATTCGTCAATGTGTTGGAGTGAGGGATCCAGTAAAGAAGGATTAGTGGATCGGAAATGAGATTGTCGTATCCCAAAAGACAATCCTGTCGTTTCCATAGAAACGTTACTCGATTTAGAAGGAGAAGTCATAGAAACATAGTATTTCATAGCGACGCAATTTCTGTGTAAATTCGTCAATGTGAGGGAGCTAGAGATGCAATAAAGAAGGAATGGTGCATCGAGATGGAGATACTCGTATCGCAAAAGAAAATCCTGTCGTTTCCATAGAGACGTTACTCGATTTAGATGGAGAAGTCATAGAACCTATAGTATTTCATAGCGACTCAATTTCTGTGTTAATTCGACAATGAGTGGGAGTGAGGGATGCAGTAAAGAAGGATTAGTGGATCGGAAATGAGATTTTCCAATCCCAAAAGAAAATCCTGTCGTTTCCATAGAAACGTTACTCGATTTAGATGGAGAAGTCATAGAACCCATAGTATTTCATAGCGACGAAATCTCTGTGTTAATTCGCCAATGTGAGGGAGTTAGGAATGCAATAAAAATGGAATAGTGCATCGAGAAGGAGATACTCGTATCGCAAAAGAAAATCCTGTCGTTTCCATAGAAACGTACTCGATTTAGAAGGAGAAGTCATAGAACCTATAGTATTTCATAGCGACTCAATTTCTGTGTTAATTCGTCAATGAGTGGGAGTGAGGGATGCAGTAAAGAAGGATTAGTGGATCGGAAATGAGATTGTCGTATCCCAAAAGAAAATGGTGTCGTTTCCTTTGAAATGTTACTCGATTTAGAATGAGAAGTCATAGAACGCATAGTATTTCATAGCGACGCAATTTCCGTGTGAATTTGTCAATGAGCGGGAGTGAGGGATGCAGTAAAGACGGATTAGTGGATCGGAAATGAGATTGTCGTATCCCAAAAGAAAATCCTGTCGTTTCCATAGAAACGTTACTCGATTTAGTAGGAGAAGTCATAGAACGCATAGTATTTCATAGCGACGCAATTTCCGTGTGAATTCGTCAATGTGTTGGAGTGAGGGATCCAGTAAAGAAGGATTAGTGGATCGGAAATGGGATTGTCGTATCCCAAAAGAAAATCCTGTCGTTTCCATAGAAACGTTACTCGATTTAGAAGGAGAAGTCATAGAACCCATAGTACTTCATAGCGACGCAATTTCCGTGTGAATTCGTCAAGGAGTGGGAGTGAGGGATGCAGTAAAGAAGGATTAGTGGATCGGAAATGAGATTGTCGTATCCCAAAAGAAAATCCTGCCGTTTCCATAGAAACGTTACTCGATTTAGAAGGAAATGTCTTAGAACAGATAGTATTTCATAGCGACTCAATTTCTGTTTTAATTCGTCAATGAGTGGGAGTGAGGGATGCAGTAAAGAAGGATTAGTGGATCAGAAATGAGATTGTCGTATCCCAAAAGAAAATCCTGTAGTTTCCATAGAAACTTTACTTGATTTAGAAGGAGAAGTCATAGAACCCATAGTATTTCATAGCGACTCAATTTCTGTGTTAATTCGACAATGAGTGGGAGTGAGGGATGCAGTAAAGAAGGATTAGTGGATCGGAAATGAGATTGTCGTATCCCAAATACAATCCTGTCGTTTCCATAGAAACGTTACTCGATTTAGAAGGAGAAGTCATAGAACACATAGTATTTCATAGCGACGCAATTTCTGAGTAAATTCGTCAATGTGAGGGAGCTAGGGATGCAATAAAGAAGGAATGGTGCATCGAGAAGGAGATACTCGTATCGCAAAAGAAAATCCTGTCGTTTCCATAGAAACGTACTCGATTTAGAAGGAGAAGTCATAGAACACATAGTATTTCATAGAAACTCAATTTCTGTGTTATTTCGTCAATGAGTGGGAGTGAGGGATGCAGTAAAGAAGGATTAGTGGATCGGAAATGAGATTGTCCTATCCCAAAAGAAAATCCTGTCGTTTCCTTTGAAATGTTACTCGATTTAGAAGGCGAAGTCATAGAACGCATAGTATTTCATAGCGACGCAATTTCCGTGTGAATTTGTCAATGAGTGGGAGTGAGGGATGCAGTAAAGAAGGATTAGTGGATCGGAAATGAGATTGTCGTATCCCAAAAGAAAATCCTGTCGTTTCCATAGAAACGTTACTCGATTTAGAAGGAGAAGTCATAGAACACATAGTATTTCATAGCGACGCAATTTCCGTGTGAATTCGTCAATGTGTGGGAGTGAGGGATGCAGTCAAGAAGGATTAGTGTATCGGAAATGTGATTGTCGTATCCCAAAAGAAAATCCTGTCTCTTCCATAGAAACGTTACTCGATTTAGAAGGAAATGTCTTGGAACACATAGTATTTCATAGCGACGCAATTTCCGTGTGAATTCGTCAATGAGTGTCAGTGAGGGATGCAGTAAAGACGGATTAGTGGATCGGAAATGAGATTGTCGTATCCCAAAAGAAAATCCTGTCGTTTCCATAGAAACGTTACTCGATTTAGAAGGAAATGTCTTAGAACACATAGTATTTCATAGCGACGCAATTTCCGTGTGAATTCGTCAATGTGTGGGAGTGAGGGATGCAGTAAAGAAGAATTAGTGGATCGGAAATGTGATTGTCGTATCCCAAAAGAAAATCCTTTCGTTTCCATAGAAACGTTACTCGATTTAGAAGGAGAGGTCATAGAACCCATAGTATTTCATAGCGACGCAAGTTCCATGTGAATTCGTCAATGAGTGCGAGTGAGGGATGCAGTAAGAAAGGATTAGTGGATCGGAAATGTGATTGTCGTATCCCAAAAGAAAATCCAGTCGTTTCCATGGAAACGTTTCTCGATTTAGAAGGAAATGTCTTAGAACACATAGTATTTCATAGCGACGCAATTTCCGTGTGAATTCGTCAATGTGTGGGAGTGAGGGATGCAGTAAAGAAGGATTAGTGGATCGGAAATGTGATTGTCGTATCCCAAAAGAAAATCCTGTCGCTTCCATAGAAACGTTACTCGATTTAGAAGGAAATGTCTTAGAACACATAGTATTTCATAGCGACGCAATTTCCGTGTGAATTCGTCAATGAGTGGGAGTGAGGGATGCAGTAAAGACGGATTAGTGGATCGGAAATGAGATTGTCGTATCCCAAAAGAAAATCCTGTCGTTTCCATAGAAACGTTACTCGATTTAGAAGGAAATGTCTTAGAACACATAGTATTTCATAGCGACGCAATTTCCGTGTGAATTCGTCAATGAGTGGGAGTGAGGGATGAAGTAAAGAAGGATTAGTGGATCGGAAATGAGACTGTCGTATCCCAAAAGAAAATCCTGTCGTTTTTATAGAAACGTTACTCGATTAAGATGGAAATGTCTTAGAACACATAGTATTTCATAGCGACGCAATTTCCGTATGAATTCGTCAATGTGTGGGAGTGAGGGATGCAGTAAAGAAGGATTAGTGGATCGGAAATGAGATTGTCGTATCCCAAAAGAAAATCCTGTCGTTTCCATAGAAACGATACTCAATTTAGAAGGAGATGTCATAGAACCCATAGTATTTCAGAGCGACGCAATTTCCGTGTGAATTCGTCAATGTGTGGGAGTGAGGGATGCAGTAAAGAAGGATTAGTGGATCGGAAATGAGATTGTCGTATCCTAAAAGAAAATCCTGTCGTTTCCATAGAAACGTTACTCGATTTAGAAGGAAATGTCTTAGAACACATAGTATTTCATAGCAACGCAATTTCCGTGTGAATTCGTCAATGTGTGGGAGTGAGGGATGCAGTAAAGAAGGATTAGTGGATCGGAAATGAGATTGTCGTATCCCAAAAGAAAATCCTGTCGTTTCCATAGAAACGTTACTCGATTTAGAAGGATATGTCTTAGAACCCATAGTATTTCATAGCGACGCAATTTCGGAGTGAATTCGTCAATGAGTGTGTGTGAGGGATGCTGTAAAGAAGGATTAGTGGATCGGAAATGAGATTGTCGTATCCCAAAAGAAAATCCTGTCGTTTCCATAGAAACGTTACTCGATTTAGAAGGAAATGTCTTAGAACCCATAGTATTTCATAGCGACGCAATTTCCGTGTGAATTCGTCAATGTGTGGGAGTGAGGGATGCAGTAAAGAAGGATTAGTGGATCGGAAATGAGATTGTCGTATCCCAAAAGAAAATCCGGTCGTTTCCATAGAAACGTTACTCGATTTAGAAGGAGAAATCATAGAACACATTGTATTTCATAGCGACGCAATTTCCGTGTGAAATCGTCAATGAGTGGGAGTGAGGGATGCAGTAAAGAAGGGTTAGTGGATCGGAAATGAGATTGTCGTATCCCAGAAGAAAATCCTGCCGTTTCCATAGAAACGTTACTCGATTTAGAAGGAAATGTCTTAGAACACATAGTATTTCATAGCGACGCAATTTCCGTGTGAATTCGTCAATAAGTGGGAGTGAGGGATGCAGTAAAGAAAGATTAGTGGATCGGAAATGAGATTGTCGTATCCGAAAAGAAAATCCTGTCGTTTCCATAGAAACGTTACTCGATTTAGAATTAAATGTCTTAGAACACATAGTATTTCATAGCGACGCAAGTTCCGTGTGAATTCGTCAATGAGTGGGAGTGAGGGATGTGGTAAAGAAGGATTAGTGGATCGGAAATGAGATTGTCGCATCCCAAAAGAAAATCCTGTCGTTTTCATACAAACGTTACTCGATTTAGAGGGAAATGTCTTAGAACACATAGTATTTCATAGCGACTCAATTTCCGTGTGAATTCGTCAATGAGTGGGAGTGAGGGATGCAGTAAATAAGGATTAGTGGATCGGAAATGAGATTGTCGTATCCCAAAAGAAAATCCTGTCGTTTCCATAGAAACGTTACTCGATTTAGAAGAAGAAATCATAGAACACATAGTATTTCATAGCGACGCAATTTCCGTGTGAATTCGTCATCGAGTGGGAGTGAGGGATGCAGTAAAGAAGGATTAGTGGATCGGAAATGAGATTTTCGTATCCCAAAAGAAAATCCTGTCGTTTCCATAGAAACGTTACTCGATTTAGAAGGAAATGTCTTAGAACACATAGTATTTCATAGCGACGCAATTTCCGTGTGAATTCGTCAATGTGTTGGAGTGAGGGATCCAGTAAAGAAGGATTAGTGGATCGGAAATGAGATTGTCGTATCCCAAAAGAAAATCCTGTCGTTTCCATAGAAACGTTACTCGATTTAGAAGGAGAAGTCATAGAACCCATAGTATTTCATAGCGACGCAATTACCGTGTGAATTCGTCAAGGAGTTGGAGTGAGGGATGCAGTAAAGAAGGATTAGTGGATCGGAAATGAGATTGTCGTATCCCAAAAGAAAATCCTGCCGTTTCCATAGAAACGTTACTCGATTTAGAAGGAAATGTCTTAGAACACATAGTATTTCATAGCGACGCAATTTCCGTGTGAATTCGTCAATGTGTTGGAGTGAGGGATCCAGTAAAGAAGGATTAGTGGATCGGAAATGAGATTGTCGTATCACAAAAGAAATGCCTGTCGTTTCCATAGGAACGTTACTCGATTTAGAAGGAGAAGACATACAACACATAGCATTTCATAGCGACGCAATTTCTGTGTTAATTCGTCAATGTGAGGGAGCTAGGGATGCAATAAAGGAGGAATGGTGCATCGAGATGGAGATAATCGTATCGCAAAAGAAAATCCTGTCGTCTCCATAGAAACGTTACTCGATTTAGAAGGAGAAGTCATAGAACACATAGTACTTCATAGCGACGCAATTTCCGTGTGAATTCGTCAATGTGTGGGAGTGAGGGAATGCAGTAAAGAAGGATTAGTGGATCGGAAATGTGATTGTCGTATCCCAAAAGAAAATCCTGTCGCTTCCATAGAAACGTTACTCGATTTAGAAGGAGAAGTCATAGAACGCATAGTATTTCATAGGGACGCAATTTCCGTGTGATTTTGTCAATGAGTGGGAGTGAGGGATGCAGTAACGAAGGATTAGTGGATCGGAAATGAGATTGTCGTATCCGAAAAGAAAATCCTGTCGTTTCCATAGAAACGTACTCGATTTAGAAGCAGAAGTCATAGAACACATAGTATTTCATAGCGACTCAATTTCTGTGTTATTTCGTCAATGAGTGGGAGTGAGGGATGCAGTAAAGAAGGATTAGTGGATCGGAAATGAGATTGTCGTATCCCAAAAGAAAATCTTTTCATTTCCTTTGAAATGTTACTCGATTTAGAAGGAGAAGTCATAGAACGCATAGTATTTCATAGGGACGCAATTTCCGTGTGAATTTGTCAATGAGTGGGAGTGAGGGATGCAGTAAAGAAGGATTAGTGGATCGGAAATGAGATTGTCGTATCCCAAAAGAAAATCCTGTCGTTTCCATAGAAACCTTACTCGATTTAGAAGGAGAAGTCATAGAACACATAGTATTTCATAGCGACGCAATTTCCGTGTGAATTCGTCAATGTGTGGGAGTGAGGGAATGCAGTAAAGAAGGATTAGTGGATCGGAAATGTGATTGTCGTATCCCAAAAGAAAATCCTGTCGCTTCCATAGAAACGTTACTCGATTTAGAAGGAAATGTCTTAGAACACATAGTATTTCATAGCGACGCAATTTCCGTGTGAATTCGTCAATGAGTGGGAGTGAGGGATGCAGTAAAGACGGATTAGTGGATCGGAAATGAGATTGTCGTATCCCAAAAGAAAATCCTGTCGTTTCCATAGAAACGTTACTCGATTTAGAAGGAAATGTCTTAGAACACATAGTATTTCATAGCGACGCAATTTCCGTGTGAATTCGTCAATGTGTGGGAGTGAGGGATGCAGTAAAGAAGGATTAGTGGATCGGAAATGTGATTGTCGTATCCCAAAAGAAAATCCTGTCGCATCCATAGAAACGTTACTCGATTTAGAAGGAAATGTCTTAGAACACATAGTATTTCATAGCGACGCAATTTCCGTGTGAATTCGTCAATGAGTGGGAGTGAGGGATGCAGTGAAGACGGATTAGTGGATCGGAAATGAGATTGTCGTATCCCAAAAGAAAATCCTGTCGTTTCCATAGAAACGTTACTCGATTTAGAAGGAAATGTCTTAGAACACATAGTATTTCATAGCGACGCAATTTACGTGTGAATTCGTCAATGAGTGGGAGTGAGGGATGCAGTAGAGAAGGATTAGTGGATCGGAAATGTGTTTGTCGTATCCCAAAAGAAAATCCTGTCGTTTCCATAGAAACGTTACTCGATTTAGAAGGAAATGTCTTAGAACACATAGTATTTCATAGCGACGCAATTTCCGTGTGAATTCGTCAATGAGTGGGAGTGAGGGATCCAGTAAAGAAGGATTAGTGGATCGGTAATGAGATTGTCGTATCCCAAAAGAAAAGCCTGTCGTTTCCATAGAAACGTTACTCGATTTAGAAGGAGAAGTCACAGAACACATAGCATTTCATAGCGACGCAATTTCTGTGCTAATTCGTCAATGTGAGGGAGCTAGGGATGCAATAAAGAAGGAATGGTGCATCGAGATGGAGATACTCGTATCGCAAAAGAAAATCCTGTCGTCTCCATAGAAACGTTACTCGATTTAGAAGGAGAAGTCATACAACCTATAGTATTTCAAAGCGACTCAATTTCTGTGCTAATTCGACAATGAGTGGGAGTGAGGGATGCAGTAACGAAGGATTAGTGGATCGGAAATGAGATTGTCGTATCCCAAAAGAAAATCCTGTCGTTTCCATAGAAACGTTACTCGATTTAGAAGGAGAAGTCATAGAACCCATAGTACCTCATAGCGAAAGAATTTCCGTGTGAATTCGTCAATGAGTGGGAGTGAGGGATGCAGTAAAGAAGGATTAGTGGATCGGAAATGAGATTGTCGTATCCGAAAAGAAAATCCTGTCGTTTCCATAGAAACGTTACTCGATTTAGAAGGAAATGTCTTAGAACTCATAGTATTTCATAGCGACGCAATTTCCGTGTGAATTCGTCAATGAGTGGGAGTCAGGGATGCAGTAAAGAAGGATGAGTGGGTCGGAAATGAGATTGTCGTATCCCAAAAGGAAATCCTGTCGTTTCCATAGAAACGTTACTCGATTTAGATGGAAATGTCTTAGAAAACATAGTATTTCATAGCGACGCAATTTCCGTGTGAATTCGTCAATAAGTGGGAGTGAGGGATGCAGTAAAGAAGGATTAGTGGATCGGAAATGAGATTGTCGTATCCCAAAAGAAAATCCTGTCGTCTCCATAGAAACGTAACTCGATTTAGGAGGAAATGTCTTAGAACCCATAGTATTTGATAGTGACGCAATTTCCGTGTGAATTCGTCAATGTGTGGGAGTGAGGGATGCAGTAAAGATGGATTAGTGGATCGGAAATGAGATTGTCGTATCCCAAGGGAAAATCCTGTCGATTCCATAGAAACGTTATTTGATTTAGAAGGAAATGTCTTAGAACACATAGTATTTCATAGCGACTCAATTTCCGTGTGAATTCGTCAATGAGTGGGAGTGAGGGATGCAGTAAATAAGGATTAGTGGATCGGAAATGAGATTGTCGTATCCCAAAAGAAAATCCTGCCGTTTCCATAGAAACGTTACTCGATTTAGAAGGAGAAATCATAGAACACATAGTATTTCATAGCGACGCAATTTCCGTGTTAATTCGTCAATGAGTGGGAGTGAGGGATGCAGTAAAGAAGGATTAGTGGATCGGAAATGAGATTTTCGTATCCCAAAAGAAAATCCTGTCGTTTCCATAGAAACGTTACTCGATTTAGAAGGAAATGTCTTAGAACACATAGTATTTCATAGCGACGCAATTTCCGTGTGAATTCGTCAATGTGTTGGAGTGAGGGATCCAGTAAAGAAGGATTAGTGGATCGGAAATGAGATTGTCGTATCCCAAAAGAAAATCCTGTCGTTTCCATAGGAACGTTACTCGATTTAGAAGGAGAAGTCATAGAACCCATAGTATTTCATAGCGACGCAATTTCCGTGTGAATTCGTCAAGGAGTGGGAGTGAGGGATGCAGTAAAGAAGGATTAGTGGATCGGAAATGAGATTGTCGTATCCCAAAAGATAATCCTGCCGTTTCCATAGAAACGCTACTCGATTTAGAAGGAAATGTCTTAGAACACATAGTATTTCATAGCGACTCAATTTCTGTTTTAATTCGTCAATGAGTGGGAGTGAGGGATGCAGTAAAGAAGGATTAGTGGATCAGAAATGAGATTGTCGTATCCCAAAAGAAAATCCTGTTGTTTCCATAGAAACTGAACTTGATTTAGAAGGAGAAGTCATAGAACCCATAGTATTTCATAGCGACTCAATTTCTGTGTTAATTCGACAATGAGTGGGAGTGAGGGATGCAGTAAAGAAGGATTAGTGGATCGGAAATGAGATTGTCGTATCCCAAAATACAATCCTGACGTTTCCATAGAAACGTTACTCGATTTAGAAGGAGACGTCATAGAACACATAGTATTTCATAGCGACGCAATATCTGTGTAAATTCGTCAATGTGAGGGAGCTAGGGATGCAATAAAGAAGGAATGGTGCATCGAGATGGAGATACTCGTATCGCAAAAGAAAATCCTGTCGTTTCCATAGAGACGTTACTCGATTTAGATGGAGAAGTCATAGAACCTATAGTATTTCATAGCGACTCAATTTCTGTGTTAATTCGACAATGAGTGGGAGTGAGGGATGCAGTAAAGAAGGATTAGTGGATCGGAGAAGAGATTTTCGTTTCCCAAAAGAAAATCCTGTCGTTTCCATAGAAACGTTACTCGATTTAGATGGAGAAGTCATAGAACACATAGTATTTCATAGCGACTCAATTTCTGTGTTAATTCGTCAATGTGAGGGAGCTAGGGATGCAATAAAAAGGGAATAGTGCATCGAGAAGGAGATACTCGTATCGCAAAAGAAAATCCAGTCGTTTCCATAGAAACGTACTCGATTTAGAAGGAGAAGTCATAGAACACATAGTATTTCATAGCGACTCAATTTCTGTGTTATTTCGTCAATGAGTGGGAGTGAGGGATGCAGTAAAGAAGGATTAGTGGATCGGAAATGTGATTGTCGTATCCCAAAAGAAAATCCTGTCGCTTCCATAGAAACGTTACTCGATTTAGAAGGAAATGTCTTAGAACACATAGTATTTCATAGCGACGCAATTTCCGTGTGAATTCGTCAATGAGTGTCAGTGAGGGATGCAGTAAAGACGGATTAGTGGATCGGAAATGAAATTGTCGTATCCCAAAAGAAAATCCTGTCGTTTCCATAGAAACGTTACTCGATTTAGAAGGAAATGTCTTAGAACACATAGTATTTCATAGCGACGCAATTTCCGTGTGAATTCGTCAATGTGTGGGAGTGAGGGATGCAGTAAAGAAGAATTAGTGGATCGGAAATGTGATTGTCGTATCCCAAAAGAAAATCCTTTCGTTTCTATAGAAACGTTACTCGATTTAGAAGGAGAGGTCATAGAACCCATAGTATTTCATAGCGACGCAAGTTCCATGTGAATTCGTCAATGAGTGGGAGTGAGGGATGCAGTAAGAAAGGATTAGTGGATCGGAAATGTGATTGTCGTATCCCAAAAGAAAATCCAGTCGTTTCCATGGAAACCTTTCTCGATTTAGAAGGAAATGTCTTAGAACACATAGTATTTCATAGCGACGCAATTTCCGTGTGAATTCGTCAATGTGTGGGAGTGAGGGATGCAGTAAAGAAGGATTAGTGGATCGGAAATGTGATTGTCGTATCCCAAAAGAAAATCCTGTCGCTTCCATAGAAACGTTACTCGATTTAGAAGGAAATGTCTTAGAACACATAGTATTTCATAGCGACGCAATTTCTGTGTGAATTCGTCAATGAGTGGGAGTGAGGGATGCAGTAAAGACGGATTAGTGGATCGGAAATGAGATTGTCGTATCCCAAAAGAAAATCCTGTCGTTTCCATAGAAACGTTACTCGATTTAGAAGGAAATGTCTTAGAACACATAGTATTTCATAGCGACGCAATTTACGTGTGAATTCGTCAATGTGTGGGAGTGAGGGATGCAGTAGAGAAGGATTAGTGGATCGAAAATGAGATTGTCGTATCCCAAAAGAAAATCCTGTCGTTTCCATAGAAACGTTACTCGATTTAGAAGGAAATGTCTTAGAACACATAGTATTTCATAGCGACGCAATTTCCGTGTGAATTCGTCAATGTGTGGGTGTGAGGGATGAAGTAAAGAAGGATTAGTGGATCGGAAATGAGACTGTCGTATCCCAAAAGAAAATCCTGTCGTTACCATAGAAACGTTACTCGATTTAGATGGAAATGTCTTAGAACACATAGTATTTCATAGCGACGCAATTTCCGTGTGAATTCGTCAATGTGTGGGAGTGAGGGATGCAGTAAAGAAGTATTAAAGGATCGGAAATGACATTGTCGTATCCCAAAAGAAAATCCTGTCGTTTCCATAGAAATGTTACTCGATTTAGAAGGAGAGGTCATCGAACCCATTGTGTTTCATAGCGACGCAATTTTCGTGTGAATTCGTCAATGAGAGGGAGTGAGGGATGCAGTAAAGAAGGATTAGTGGATCGGAAATGAGATTGTCGTATCCCAAAAGAAAATCCTGTCGTTTCCATAGAAACGTTACTCGATTTAGAAGGAAATGTCTTAGAACACATAGTATTTCATAGCGACGCAATTTCCGTGTGAATTCGTCAATGTGTGGGAGTGAGGGATGCAGTAAAGAAGGATTAGTGGATCGGAAATGAGATTGTCGTATCCCAAAAGAAAATCCTGTCGTTTCCATAGAAACGTTACTCGATTTAGAAGGAGAAGTCATAGAACCCATAGTATTTCATTGCGACGCAATTGCTGCGTTAATTCGTCAATGTGTGGGAGTGAGGGATGCAGTAAAGAAGGATTAGTGGATCGGTAATGTGATTGTCGTATCCCAAAAGAAAATCCTGTCGTTTCCATAGAAACGTTACTCGATTTAGAAGGAAATGTCTTAGAACACATAGTATTTCATAGCGACGCAATTTCCGTGTGAATTCGTCAATGTGTGGGAGTGAGGGATGCAGTAAAAAAGAATTAGTGGATCGGAAATGCGATTGTCGTATCCCAAACGAAAATCCTTTCGTTTCCATAGAAACGTTACTCGATTTAGAAGGAGAGGTCATAGAACCCATAGTATTTCATTGCGACGCAAGTTCCGTGTGAATTCGTCATTGAGTGGGAGTGAGGGATGCAGTAAGAAAGGATTAGTGGATCGGAAATGAGATTGTCGTATCCCAAAAGACAATCCTGTCGTTTCCATAGAAACGTTACTCGATTTAGAAGGAGAAGTCATAGAACACATAGTATTTCATAGCGACGCAATTTCCGTGTAAATTCGGCTAGGAGTGGGAGTGAGGGATGCAGTAAAGAAGGATTAGTGGTTCGGATATGAGATTGTAGTATCCCAAAAGAAAATCCTGTCGTTTCCATAGAAACGTTACTCGATTTAGATGGAGAAGTCATAGAACCCATAGTATTTCATAGCGACGCAATTTCCGTGTGAATTCGTCAATGAGTGGGACTGAGGGATGCAGTAAAGAAGGATTAGTGGATCGGAAATGAGATTGCCGTATCCCAAAAGAAAATCCTGTCGTTTCCATAGAAACGTTACTCGATTTAGAAGGAAATGTCTTAGAACACATAGTATTTCATAGCGACGCAATTTCCGTGTGAATTCGTCAATGAGTGGGAGTGAGGGATGAAGTAAAGAAGGATTAGTGGATCGGAATAGAGACTGTCGTATCCCAAAAGAAAATCCTGTCGTTTCCATAGAAACGTTACTCGATTTAGATGGAAATATCTTAGAACACATAGTATTTCCTAGCGACGCAATTTCCGTGTGAATTCGTCAATGTGTGGGAGTGAGGGATGCAGTAAAGAAGGATTAGTGGATCGGAAATGAGATTGTCGTATCCCAAAAGAAAATCCTGTCGTTTCCATAGAAACGTTACTCGATTTAGAAGGAGAAGTCATAGAACCCATAGCCGGCCGGAGTGGCCGAGCGGTTAAAGGCGCTACAGTCTGGAACCGCACGACCGCTACGGTCGCAAGTTCGAATCCTGCCTCGGGCATGGAAGTGTGTGATGTCCTTAGGTTAGTTAGGTTTAAGTAGTTCTAAGTTCTAGGGGACTTATGACCGCAGCAGTTGAGTCCCATAGTGCTCAGAGCCATTTCATAGAACCCATAGTATTTCATTGCGACGCAATTGCTGTGTTAATTCGTCAATGTGTGGGAGTGAGGGATGCAGTAAAAAAGGATTAGTGGATCGGTAATGTGATTGTCGTATCCCAAAAGAAAATACTGTCGTTTCCATAGAAACGTTACTCGATTTAGAAGGAAATGTCTTAGAACACATAGTATTTCATAGCGACGCAATTTCGGTGTGAATTCGTCAATGTGTGGGAGTGAGGGATGCAGTAAAGAAGAATTAGTGGATCGGAAATGTGATTGTCGTATCCCAAAAGAAAATCCTGTCATTTCCATAAAAACGTTATTCGATTTAGAAGGAAATGTCTTAGAACACATAGTATTTCATAGCGACGCAATTTCCGTGTGAATTCGTCAATGAGTGGGAGTGAGGGATGAAGTAAAGAAGGATTAGTGGATCGGAAATGAGACTGTCGTATCCCAAAAGAAAATCCTGTCGTTTCCATAGAAACGTTACTAGATTTAGATGGAAATGTCTTAGAACACATAGTATTTCATAGCGACGCAATTTCCGTGTGAATTCGTCAATGTGTGGGAGTGAGGGATGCAGTAAAGAAGGATTAGTGGATCGGAAATGAGATTGTCGGAAATCACATAGTATTTCATAGCGACGCAATTTACGTGTGAATTCGTCAATGTGTGGGAGTGAGGGATGCAGTAGAGAAGGATTAGTGGATCGGAAATGAGATTGTCGTATCCCAAAAGAAAATCCTGTCGTTTCCATAGAAACGTTACTCGATTTAGATGGAGAAGTCATAGAACCCATAGTATTTCATAGCGACGCAATTTCTGTGTTAATTCGTCAATGTGAGGGAGCTAGGGATGCAATAAAGAAGGAATAGTGCATCGAGAAGGAGATACTCGTATCGCAAAAGAAAATCCTGTCGTTTCCATAGAGACGTACTCGATTTAGAAGCAGAAGTCATAGAACACATAGTATTTCATAGCGACTCAATTTCTGTGTTATTTCGTCAATGAGTGGGAGTGAGGGATGCAGTAAAGAAGGATTAGTGGATCGGAAATGAGATTGTCGTATCCCAAAAGAAAATCCTGTCGTTTCCTTTGAAATGTTACTCGATTTAGAAGGAGAAGTCATAGAACGCATAGTATTTCTTAGCGACGCAATTTCCGTGTGAATTTGTCAATGAGTGGGAGTGAGGGATGCAGTAAAGAAGGATTAGTGGATCGGAAATGAGATTGTCGTATCCCAAAAGAAAATCCTTTTGTTTCCATAGAAACCTTACTCGATTTAGAAGGAGAAGTCATAGAACACATAGTATTTCACAGCGACGCAATTTCCGTGTGAATTCGTCAATGTGTGGGAGTGAGGGATGCAGTAAAGAAGGATTAGTGGATCGGAAATGTGATTGTCGTATCCCAAAAGAAAATCCTGTCGCTTCCATAGAAACGTTACTCGATTTAGAAGGAAATGTCTTAGAACACATAGTATTTCATAGCGACGCAATTTCCGTGTGAATTCGTCAATGAGTGGGAGTGAGGGATGCAGTAAAGACGGATTAGTGGATCGGAAATGAGATTGTCGTATCCCAAAAGAAAATCCTGTCGTTTCCATAGAAACGTTACTCGATTTAGAAGGAAATGTCTTAGAACACATAGTATTTCATAGCGACGCAATTTACGTGTGAATTCGTCAATGAGTGGGAGTGAGGGATGCAGTAGAGAAGGATTAGTGGATCGGAAATGTGTTTGTCGTATCCCAAAAGAAAATCCTGTCGTTTCCATAGAAACGTTACTCGATTTAGAAGGAAATGTCTTAGAACTCATAGTATTTCATAGCGACCCAATTTCCGTGTGAATTCGTCAATGAGTGGGAGTGAGGGATGCAGTAAAGACGGATTAGTGGATCGGAAATGAGATTGTCGTATCCCAAAAGAAAATCCTGTCGTTTCCATAGAAACGTTACTCGATTTAGAAGGAAATGTCTTAGAACACATAGTATTTCATAGCGACGCAATTTCCGTGTGAATTCGTCAATGAGTGGGAGTGAGGGATGAAGTAAAGAAGGATTAGTGGATCGGAAATGAGACTGTCGTATCCCAAAAGAAAATCCTGTCGTTTCCATAGAAACGTTACTCGATTTAGAAGGAAATGTCTTAGAACACATAGTATTTCATAGCGACGCAATTTCCGTGTGAATTCGTCAATGAGTGGGAGTGAGGGATGAAGTAAAGAAGGATTAGTGGATCGGAAATGAGACTGTCGTATCCCAAAAGAAAATCCTGTCGTTTCCATAGAAACGTTACTCGATTAAGATGGAAATGTCTTAGAACACATAGTATTTCATAGCGACGCAATTTCCGTGTGAATTCGTCAATGTGTGGGAGTGAGGGATGCAGTAAAGAAGGATCAGTGGATCGGAAATGTGATTGTCGTATCCCAAAAGAAAATCCTGTCCCTCCCATAGAAACGTTACTCGATTTAGAAGGAAATGTCTTAGAACACATAGTATTTCATAGCGACGCAATTTCTGTGTGAATTCGTCAATGAGTGGGAGTGAGGGATGCAGTAAAGACGGATTAGTGGATCGGAAATGAGATTGTCGCATCCCAAAAGAAAATCCTGTCGTTTCCATAGAAACGTTACTCGATTTAGAAGGAAATGTCTTAGAACACATAGTATTTCATAGCGACGCAATTTACGTGTGAATTCGTCAATGTGTGGGAGTGAGGGATGCAGTAGAGAAGGATTAGTGGATCGAAAATGAGATTGTCGTATACCAAAAGAAAATCCTGTCGTTTCCATAGAAACGTTACTCGATTTAGAAGGAAATGTCTTAGAACACATAGTATTTCATAGCGACGCAATTTCCGTGTGAATTCGTCAATGTGTGGGTGTGAGGGATGAAGTAAAGAAGGATTAGTGGATCGGAAATGAGACTGTCGTATCCCAAAAGAAAATCCTGTCGTTTCCATAGAAACGTTACTCGATTTAGAAGGAAATGTCTTAGAACACATAGTATTTCATAGCGACGCAATTTCCGTGTGAATTCGGCAAGGAGTGGGAGTGAGGGATGCAGTAAAGAAGGATTAGTGGATCGGATATGAGATTGTCGTATCCCAAAAGAAAATCCTGTCGTTTCCATAGAAACGCTACTCGATTTAGATGGAGAAGTCATAGAACCCATAGTATTTCATAGCGACGCAATTTCTGTGTTAATTCGTCAATGTGAGAAAGCTAGGGATGCAATAAAGAAGGAATAGTGCATCGAGAAGGAGATACTCGTATCGCAAAAGAAAATCCTGTCGTTTCCATAGAAACGAACTCGATTTAGAAGGAGAAGTCATAGAACACATAGTATTTCATAGCGACTCAATTTCTGTGTTATTTCGTCAATGAGTGGGAGTGAGGGATGCAGTAAAGAAGGATTAGTGGATCGGAAATGAGATTGTGGTATCCCAAAAGAAAATCCTGTCGTTTCCATAGAAATGTTACTCGATTTAGAAGGAGAAGTCATAGAAGGCATAGTATTTCATAGCGACGCAAATTCCGTGTGAATTCGTCAATGAGTGGGACTGAGGGATGCAGTAAAGAAGGATTAGTGGATCGGAAATGTGATTGCCGTATCCCAAAAGAAAATCCTGTCGTTACCATAGAAACGTTACTCGATTTAGAAGGAAATGTCTTAGAACACATAGTATTTCATAGCGACGCAATTTCCGTGTGAATTCGTCAATGAGTGGGAGTGAGGGATGAAGTAAAGAAGGATTAGTGAATCGGAATAGAGACTGTCGTATCCCAAAAGAAAATCCTGTCGTTTCCATAGAAACGTTACTCGATTTAGATGGAAATATCTTAGAACACATAGTATTTCCTAGCGACGCAATTTCCGTGTGAATTCGTCAATGTGTGGGAGTGAGGGATGCAGTAAAGAAGGATTAGTGGATCGGAAATGAGATTGTCGTATCCCAAAAGAAAATCCTGTCGTTTCCATAGAAACGTTACTCGATTTAGAAGGAGAAGTCATAGAACCCATAGCCGGCCGGAGTGGCCGAGCGGTTAAAGGCGCTACAGTCTGGAACCGCACGACCGCTACGGTCGCAGGTTCGAATCCTGCCTCGGGCATGGAAGTGTGTGATGTCCTTAGGTTAGTTAGGTTTAAGTAGTTCTAAGTTCTAGGGGACTTATGACCGCAGCAGTTGAGTCCCGTAGTGCTCAGAGCCATTTCATAGAACCCATAGTATTTCATTGCGACGCAATTGCTGTGTTAATTCGTCAATGTGTGGGAGTGAGGGATGCAGTAAAGAAGGATTAGTGGATCGGTAATGTGATTGTCGTATCCCAAAAGAAAATACTGTCGTTTCCATAGAAACGTTACTCGATTTAGAAGGAAATGTCTTAGAACACATAGTATTTCATAGCGACGCAATTTCGGTGTGAATTCGTCAATGTGTGGGAGTGAGGGATGCAGTAAAGAAGAATTAGTGGATCGGAAATGTGATTGTCGTATCCCAAAAGAAAATCCTGTCGATTCCATAAAAACGTTATTCGATTTAGAAGGAAATGTCTTAGAGCACATAGTATTTCATAGCGACGCAATTTCCGTGTGAATTCGTCAATGAGTGGGAGTGAGGGATGAAGTAAAGAAGGATTAGTGGATCGGAAATGAGACTGTCGTATCCCAAAAGAAAATCCTGTCGTTTCCATAGAAACGTTACTAGATTTAGATGGAAATGTCTTAGAACACATAGTATTTCATAGCGACGCAATTTCCGTGTGAATTCGTCAATGTGTGGGAGTGAGGGATGCAGTAAAGAAGGATTAGTGGATCGGAAATGAGATTGTCGGAAATCACATAGTATTTCATAGCGACGCAATTTACGTGTGAATTCGTCAATGTGTGGGAGTGAGGGATGCAGTAGAGAAGGATTAGTGGATCGGAAATGAGATTGTCGTATCCCAAAAGAAAATCCTGTCGTTTCCATAGAAACGATTCTCGATTTAGATGGAAATGTCTTTGAACCCATAGTATTTCATAGCGGCGAAATTTCCGTGTGAATTCGTCAATGAGTGGGAGTGAGGGATGCAGTAAAGAAGGATTAGTGGATCGGAAATGAGATTGTCGTATCCCAAAAGAAAATCCTGTCGTTTCCATAGAAACGTTACTCGATGTAGAAGGAAATGTCTTAGAACCCATAGTATTTCATAGCGACGCAATTTCCGTGTGAATTCGTCAATGTGTGGGAGTGAGGGATGCAGTAAAGAAGGATTAGTGGATCGGAAATGAGATTGTTGTATCCCAAAGGAAAATCCTGTCGTTTCCATAGAAACGTTACTCGATTTAGAAGGAAATGTCTTAGAACACATAGTATTTCATAGCGACTCAATTTCCGTGTGAATTCGTCAATGAGTGGGAGTGAGGGATGCAGTAAATAAGGATTAGTGGATCGGAAATGAGATTGTCGTATCCCAAAAGAAAATCCTGTCGTTTCCATAGAAACGTTACTCGATTTAGAAGGAGAAATCATAGAACACATAGTATTTCATAGCGACGCAATTTCCGTGTGAATTCGTCTATGAGTGGGAGTGAGGGATGCAGTAAAGAAGGATTAGTGGATCGGAAATGAGATTTTCGTATCCCAAAAGAAAATCCTGTCGTTTCCATAGAAACGTTACTCGATTTAGAAGGAAATGTCTTAGAACACATAGTATTTCATAGCGACGCAATTTCCGTGTGAATTCGTCAATGTGTTGGAGTGAGGGATCCAGTAAAGAAGGATTAGTGGATCGGTAATGAGATTGTCGTATCCCAAAAGAAAAGCCTGTCGTTTCCATAGAAACGTTACTCGATTTAGAAGGAGAAGTCACAGAACACATAGCATTTCATAGCGACGCAATTTCTGTGCTAATTCGTCAATGTGAGGGAGCTAGGGATGCAATAAAGAAAGAATGGTGCATCGAGATGGAGATACTCGTATCGCAAAAGAAAATCCTGTCGTCTCCATAGAAACGTTACTGGATTTAGAAGGAGAAGTCATACAACCTATAGTATTTCAAAGCGACTCAATTTCTGTGCTAATTCGACAATGAGTGGGAGTGAGGGATGCAGTAACGAAGGATTAGTGGATCGGAAATGAGATTGTCGTATCCCAAAAGAAAATCCTGTCGTTTCCATAGAAACGTTACTCGATTTAGAAGGAGAAGTCATAGAACCCATAGTACCTCATAGCGAAAGAATTTCCGTGTGAATTCGTCAATGAGTGGGAGTGAGGGATGCAGTAAAAAAGGATTAGGGGATCGGAAATGAGATTGTCGTATCCGAAAAGAAAATCCTGTCGTTTCCATAGAAACGTTACTCGATTTAGAAGGAAATGTCTTAGAAAACATAGTATTTCATAGCGACGCAAATTCCGTGTGAATTCGTCAATGAGTGGGAGTGAGGGATGTGGTAAAGAAGGATTAGTGGATCGGAAATGAGATTGTCGTATCCCAAAAGAAAATCCTGTCGTTTTCATAGAAACGTTACTCTATTTAGAAGGAAATGTCTTAGAACTCATAGTATTTCATAGCGACGCAATTTCCGTGTGAATTCGTCAATGAGTGGGAGTCAGGGATGCAGTAAAGAAGGATTAGTGGATCGGAAATGAGATTGTCGTATCCCAAAAGAAAATCCTGTCGTTTCCATAGAAACGTTACTCGATTTAGATGGAAATGTCTTAGAACCCATAGTATTTCATAGCGACGCAATTTCCGTGTGAATTCGTCAATAAGTGGGAGTGAGGGATGCAGTAAAGAAGGATTAGTGGATCGGAAATGAGATTGTCGTATCCCAAAAGAAAATCCTGTCGTTTCCATAGAAACGTAACTCGATTTAGAAGGAAATGTCTTAGAACCCATAGTATTTCATAGTGACGCAATTTCCGTGTGAATTCGTCAATGTGTGGGAGTGAGGGATGCAGTAAAGAAGGATTAGTGGATCGGAAATGAGATTTTCGTATCCCAAAAGAAAATCCTGTCGTTTCCATAGAAACGTTACTCGATTTAGAAGGAAATGTCTTAGAACACATAGTATTTCATAGCGACGCAATTTCCGTGTGAATTCGTCAATGTGTTGGAGTGAGGGATCCAGTAAAGAAGGATTAGTGGATCGGAAATGAGATTGTCGTATCCCAAAAGAAAATCCTGTCGTTTCCATAGAAACGTTACTCGATTTAGAAGGAGAAGTCATAGAACCCATAGTATTTCATAGCGACGCAATTTCCGTGTGAATTCGTCAAGGAGTGGGAGTGAGGGATGCAGTAAAGAAGGATTAGTGGATCGGAAATGAGATTGTCGTATCCCAAAAGAAAATCCTGCCGTTTCCATAGAAACGCTACTCGATTTAGAAGGAAATGTCTTAGAACACATAGTATTTCATAGCGACTCAATCTCTGTTTTAATTCGTCAATGAGTGGGAGTGAGGGATGCAGTAAAGAAGGATTAGTGGATCAGAAATGAGATTGTCGTATCCCAAAAGAAAATCCTGTTGTTTCCATAGAAACTTTACTTGATTTAGAAGGAGAAGTCATAGAACCCATAGTATTTCATAGCGACTCAATTTCTGTGTTAATTCGACAATGAGTGGGAGTGAGGGATGCAGTAAAGAAGGATTAGTGGATCGGAAATGAGATTGTCGTATCCCAAAATACAATCCTGACTTTTCCATAGAAACGTTACTCGATTTAGAAGGAGAAGTCATAGAACACATAGTATTTCATAGCGACGCAATTTCTGTGTAAATTCGTCAATGTGAGGGAGCTAGGGATGCAATAAAGAAGGAATGGTGCATCGAGATGGAGATACTCGTATCGCAAAAGAAAATCCTGTCGTTTCCATAGAGAGGTTACTCGATTTAGATGGAGAAGTCATAGAACCTATAGTATTTCATAGCGACTCAATTTCTGTGTTAATTCGACAATGAGTGGGAGTGAGGGATGCAGTAAAGAAGGATTAGTGGATCGGAAAAGAGATTTTCGTATCCCAAAAGAAAATCCTGTCGTTTCCATAGAAACGTTACTCGATTTAGATGGAGAAGTCATAGGACACATAGTATTTCATAGCGACTCAATTTCTGTGTTAATTCGTCAATGTGAGGGAGCTAGGGATGCAATAAAAAAGGAATAGTGCATCGAGAAGGAGATACTCGTATCGCAAAAGAAAATCCTGTCGTTTCCATAGAAACGTACTCGATTTAGAAGGAGAAGTCATAGAACACATAGTATTTCATAGCGACTCAATTTCTGTGTTATTTCGTCAATGAGTGGGAGTGAGGGATGCAGTAAAGAAGGATTAGTGGATCGGAAATGTGATTGTCGTATCCCAAAAGAAAATCCTTTCGTTTCTATAGAAACGTTACTCGATTTAGAAGGAGAGGTCATAGAACCCATAGTATTTCATAGCGACGCAAGTTCCATGTGAATTCGTCAATGAGTGGGAGTGAGGGATGCAGTAAGAAAGGATTAGTGGATCGGAAATGTGATTGTCGTATCCCAAAAGAAAATCCTGTCGCTTCCATAGAAACGTTACTCGATTTAGAAGGAAATGTCTTAGAACACATAGTATTTCATAGCGACGCAATTTCCGTGTGAATTCGTCAATGAGTGGGAGTGAGGGATGCAGTAAAGACGGATTAGTGGATCGGAAATGAGATTGTCGTATCCCAAAAGAAAATCCTGTCGTTTCCATAGAAACGTTACTCGATTTAGAAGGAAATGTCTTAGAACACATAGTATTTCATAGCGACGCAATTTCCGTGTGAATTCGTCAATGTGTGGGAGTGAGGGATGAAGTAAAGAAGGATTAGTGGATCGGAAATGAGACTGTCGTATCCCAAAAGAAAATCCTGTCGTTTCCATAGAAACGTTACTCGATTAAGATGGAAATGTCTTAGAACACATAGTATTTCATAGCGACGCAATTTCCGTGTGAATTCGTCAATGTGTGGGAGTGAGGGATGCAGTAAAGAAGGATTAGTGGATCGGAAATGAGATTGTCGTATCCCAAAAGAAACTCCTGTCGTTTCCATAGAAATGTTACTCGATTTAGAAGGAGAGGTCATCGAACCCATAGTGTTTCATAGCGACGCAATTTTCGTGTGAATTCGTCAATGAGTGGGAGTGAGGGAAGCAGTAAGAAAGGATTAGTGGATCGGAAATGTGATTGTCGTATCCCAAAAGAAAATCCTGTCGTTTCCATGGAAACGTTTCTCGATTTAGAAGGAAATATCTTAGAACACATAGTATTTCATAGCGACGCAATTTCCGTGTGAATTCGTCAATGTGTGGGAGTGAGGGATGCAGTAAAGAAGGATCAGTGGATCGGAAATGTGATTGTCGTATCCCAAAAGAAAATCCTGTCCCTTCCATAGAAACGTTACTCGATTTAGAAGGAAATGTCTTAGAGCACATAGTATTTCATAGCGACGCAATTTCTGTGTGAATTCGTCAATGAGTGGGAGTGAGGGATGCAGTAAAGACGGATTAGTGGATCGGAAATGAGATTGTCGTATCCCAAAAGAAAATCCTGTCGTTTCCATAGAAACGTTACTCGATTTAGAAGGAAATGTCTTAGAACACATAGTATTTCATAGCGACGCAATTTCCGTGTGAATTCGTCAATGAGTGGGAGTGAGGGATGCAGTAAATAAGGATTAGTGGATCGGAAATGAGATTGTCGTATCCCAAAAGAAAATCCTGTCGTTTCCATAGAAACGATTCTCGATTTAGTTGGAAATGTCTTTGAACCCATAGTATTTCATAGCGGCGAAATTTCCGTGTGAATTCGTCAATGAGTGGGAGTTAGGGATGCAGTAAAGAAGGATTAGTGGATCGGAAATGAGATTGCCGTATCCCAAAAGAAAATCCTGTCGTTTCCATAGAAACGTTACTCGATGTAGAAGGAAATGTCTTAGAACCCATAGTATTTCATAGCGACGCAATTTCCGTGTGAATTCGTCAATGTGTGGGAGTGAGGGATGCAGTAAAGAAGGATTAGTGGATCGGAAATGAGATTGTTGTATCCCAAAGGAAAATCCTGTCGTTTCCATAGAAACGTTACTCGATGTAGAAGGAAATGTCTTAGAACACATAGTATTTCATAGCGACTCAATTTCCGTGTGAATTCGTCATTGAGTGGGAGTGAGGGATGCAGTAAATAAGGATTAGTGGATCGGAAATGAGATTGTCGTATCCCAAAAGAAAATCCTGTCGTTTCCATAGAAACGTTACTCGATTTAGAAGGAGAAATCATAGAACACATAGTATTTCATAGCGACGCAATTTCCGTGTGAATTCGTCTATGAGTGGGAGTGAGGGATGCAGTAAAGAAGGATTAGTGGATCGGAAATGAGATTTTCGTATCCCAAAAGAAAATCCTGTCGTTTCCATAGAAACGTTACTCGATTTAGAAGGAAATGTCTTAGAACACATAGTATTTCATAGCGACGCAATTTCCGTGTGAATTCGTTAATGTGTTGGAGTGAGGGATCCAGTAAAGAAGGATTAGTGGATCTGTAATTAGATTGTCGTATCCCAAAAGAAAAGACTGTCGTTTCCATAGAAACGTTTCTCGATTTAGAAGGAGAAGTCACAGAACACATAGCATTTCATAGCGACGCAATTTCTGTGCTAATTCGTCAATGTGAGGGAGCTAGGGATGCAATAAAGAAGGAATGGTGCATCGAGATGGAGATACTTGTATCGCAAAAGAAAATCCTGTCGTCTCCATAGAAACGTTACTGGATTTAGAAGGAGAAGTCATACAACCTATAGTATTTCAAAGCGACTCAATTTCTGTGCTAATTCGACAATGAGTGGGAGTGAGGGATGCAGTAACGAAGGATTAGTGGATCGGAAATGAGATTGTCGTATCCCAAAAGAAAATCCTGTCGTTTCCATAGAAACGTTACTCGATTTAGAAGGAGAAGTCATAGAACCCATAGTACCTCATAGCGAAAGAATTTCCGTGTGAATTCGTCAATGAGTGGGAGTGAGGGATGCAGTAAAAAAGGATTAGTGGATCGGAAATGAGATTGTCGTATCCGAAAAGAAAATCCTGTCGTTTCCATAGAAACGTTACTCGATTTAGAAGGAAATCTCTTAGAAAACATAGTATTTCATAGCGACGCAAATTCCGTGTGAATTCGTCAATGAGTGGGAGTGAGGGATGTGGTAAAGAAGGATTAGTGGATCGGAAATGAGATTGTCGTATCCCAAAAGAAAATCCTGTCGTTTTCATAGAAACGTTACTCCATTTAGAAGGAAATGTCTTAGAACCCATAGTATTTCATAGTGACGCAATTTCCGTGTGAATTCGTCAATGTGTGGGAGTGAGGGATGCAGTAAAGATGGATTAGTGGATCGGAAATGAGATTGTCGTATCCCAAGGGAAAATCCTGTCGTTTCCATAGAAACGTTATTTGATTTAGAAGGAGAAGTCATAGAACACATAGTATTTCATAGCGACGCAATTTCTGTGTAAATTCGTCAATGTGAGGGAGCTAGGGATGCAATAAAGAAGGAATGGTGCATCGAGATGGAGATACTCGTATCGCAAAGGAAAATCCTGTCGTTTCCATAGAGAGGTTACTCGATTTAGATGGAGAAGTCATAGAACCTATAGTATTTCATAGCGACTCAATTTCTGTGTTAATTCGACAATGAGTGGGAGTGAGGGATGCAGTAAAGAAGGATTAGTGGATCGGAAAAGAGATTTTCGTATCCCAAAAGAAAATCCTGTCGTTTCCATAGAAACGTTACTCGATTTAGATGGAGAAGTCATAGAACACATAGTATTTCATAGCGACTCAATTTCTGTGTTAATTCATCAATGTGAGGGAGCTAGGGATGCAATAAAAAAGGAATAGTGCATCGAGAAGGAGATACTCGTATCGCAAAAGAAAATCCTGTCGTTTCCATAGAAACGTACTCGATTTAGAAGGAGAAGTCATAGAACACATAGTATTTCATAGCGACTCAATTTCTGTGTTATTTCGTCAATGAGTGGGAGTGAGGGATGCAGTAAAGAAGGATTAGTGGATCGGAAATGTGATTGTCGTATCCCAAAAGAAAATCCTGTCGCTTCCATAGAAACGTTACTCGATTTAGAAGGAAATGTCTTAGAACACATAGTATTTCATAGCGACTCAATTTCTGTTTTAATTCGTCAATGAGTGGGAGTGAGGGATGCAGTAAAGAAGGATTAGTGGATCAGAAATGAGATTGTCGTGTCCCAAAAGAAAATCCTGTTGTTTCCATAGAAACTTTACTTGATTTAGAAGGAGAAGTCATAGAACCCATAGTATTTCATAGCGACTCAATTTCTGTGTTAATTCGACAATGAGTGGGAGTGAGGGATGCAGTAAAGAAGGATTAGTGGATCGGAAATGAGATTGTCGTATCCCAAAATACAATCCTGACTTTTCCATAGAAACGTTACTCGATTTAGAAGGAGAGGTCATAGAACACATAGTATTTCATAGCGACGCAATTTCTGTGTAAATTCGTCAATGTGAGGGAGCTAGGGATGCAATAAAGAAGGAATGGTGCATCGAGATGGAGATACTCGTATCGCAAAAGAAAATCCTGTCGTTTCCATAGAGAGGTTACTCGATTTAGATGGAGAAGTCATAGAACCTATAGTATTTCATAGCGACTCAATTTCTGTGTTAATTCGACAATGAGTGGGAGTGAGGGATGCAGTAAAGAAGGATTAGTGGATCGGAAAAGAGATTTTCGTATCCCAAAAGAAAATCCTGTCGTTTCCATAGAAACGTTACTCGATTTAGATGGAGAAGTCATAGAACACATAGTATTTCATAGCGACTCAATTTCTGTGTTAATTCGTCAATGTGAGGGAGCTAGGGATGCAATAAAAAAGGAATAGTGCATCGAGAAGGAGATACTCGTATCGCAAAAGAAAATCCTGTCGTTTCCATAGAAACGTACTCGATTTAGAAGGAGAAGTCATAGAACACATAGTATTTCATAGCGTCTCAATTTCTGTGTTATTTCGTCAATGAGTGGGAGTGAGGGATGCAGTAAAGAAGGATTAGTGGATCGGAAATGTGATTGTCGTATCCCAAAAGAAAATCCTGTCGCTTCCATAGAAACGTTACTCGATTTAGAAGGAAATGTCTTAGAACACATAGTATTTCATAGCGACGCAATTTCCGTGTGAATTCGTCAATGAGTGGGAGTGAGGGATGCAGTGAAGACGGATTAGTGGATCGGAAATGAGATTGTCGTATCCCAAAAGAAAATCCTGTCGTTTCCATAGAAACGTTACTCGATTTAGAAGGAAATGTCTTAGAACACATAGTATTTCATAGCGACGCAATTTACGTGTGAATTCGTCAATGAGTGGGAGTGAGGGATGCAGTAGAGAAGGATTAGTGGATCGGAAATGTGTTTGTCGTATCCCAAAAGAAAATCCTGTCGTTTCCATAGAAACGTTACTCGATTTAGAAGGAAATGTCTTAGAACACATAGTATTTCATAGCGACGCAATTTCCGTGTGAATTCGTCAATGAGTGGGAGTGAGGGATCCAGTAAAGAAGGATTAGTGGATCGGTAATGAGATTGTCGTATCCCAAAAGAAAAGCCTGTCGTTTCCATAGAAACGTTACTCGATTTAGAAGGAGAAGTCACAGAACACATAGCATTTCATAGCGACGCAATTTCTGTGCTAATTCGTCAATGTGAGGGAGCTAGGGATGCAATAAAGAAGGAATGGTGCATCGAGATGGAGATACTCGTATCGCAAAAGAAAATCCTGTCGTCTCCATAGAAACGTTACTCGATTTAGAAGGAGAAGTCATACAACCTATAGTATTTCAAAGCGACTCAATTTCTGTGCTAATTCGACAATGAGTGGGAGTGAGGGATGCAGTAACGAAGGATTAGTGGATCGGAAATGAGATTGTCGTATCCCAAAAGAAAATCCTGTCGTTTCCATAGAAACGTTACTCGATTTAGAAGGAGAAGTCATAGAACCCATAGTACCTCATAGCGAAAGAATTTCCGTGTGAATTCGTCAATGAGTGGGAGTGAGGGATGCAGTAAAGAAGGATTAGTGGATCGGAAATGAGATTGTCGTATCCGAAAAGAAAATCCTGTCGTTTCCATAGAAACGTTACTCGATTTAGAAGGAAATGTCTTAGAACTCATAGTATTTCATAGCGACGCAATTTCCGTGTGAATTCGTCAATGAGTGGGAGTCAGGGATGCAGTAAAGAAGGATGAGTGGGTCGGAAATGAGATTGTCGTATCCCAAAAGGAAATCCTGTCGTTTCCATAGAAACGTTACTCGATTTAGATGGAAATGTCTTAGAAAACATAGTATTTCATAGCGACGCAATTTCCGTGTGAATTCGTCAATAAGTGGGAGTGAGGGATGCAGTAAAGAAGGATTAGTGGATCGGAAATGAGATTGTCGTATCCCAAAAGAAAATCCTGTCGTCTCCATAGAAACGTAACTCGATTTAGGAGGAAATGTCTTAGAACCCATAGTATTTGATAGTGACGCAATTTCCGTGTGAATTCGTCAATGTGTGGGAGTGAGGGATGCAGTAAAGATGGATTAGTGGATCGGAAATGAGATTGTCGTATCCCAAGGGAAAATCCTGTCGATTCCATAGAAACGTTATTTGATTTAGAAGGAAATGTCTTAGAACACATAGTATTTCATAGCGACTCAATTTCCGTGTGAATTCGTCAATGAGTGGGAGTGAGGGATGCAGTAAATAAGGATTAGTGGATCGGAAATGAGATTGTCGTATCCCAAAAGAAAATCCTGCCGTTTCCATAGAAACGTTACTCGATTTAGAAGGAGAAATCATAGAACACATAGTATTTCATAGCGACGCAATTTCCGTGTTAATTCGTCAATGAGTGGGAGTGAGGGATGCAGTAAAGAAGGATTAGTGGATCGGAAATGAGATTTTCGTATCCCAAAAGAAAATCCTGTCGTTTCCATAGAAACGTTACTCGATTTAGAAGGAAATGTCTTAGAACACATAGTATTTCATAGCGACGCAATTTCCGTGTGAATTCGTCAATGTGTTGGAGTGAGGGATCCAGTAAAGAAGGATTAGTGGATCGGAAATGAGATTGTCGTATCCCAAAAGAAAATCCTGTCGTTTCCATAGGAACGTTACTCGATTTAGAAGGAGAAGTCATAGAACCCATAGTATTTCATAGCGACGCAATTTCCGTGTGAATTCGTCAAGGAGTGGGAGTGAGGGATGCAGTAAAGAAGGATTAGTGGATCGGAAATGAGATTGTCGTATCCCAAAAGATAATCCTGCCGTTTCCATAGAAACGCTACTCGATTTAGAAGGAAATGTCTTAGAACACATAGTATTTCATAGCGACTCAATTTCTGTTTTAATTCGTCAATGAGTGGGAGTGAGGGATGCAGTAAAGAAGGATTAGTGGATCAGAAATGAGATTGTCGTATCCCAAAAGAAAATCCTGTTGTTTCCATAGAAACTGAACTTGATTTAGAAGGAGAAGTCATAGAACCCATAGTATTTCATAGCGACTCAATTTCTGTGTTAATTCGACAATGAGTGGGAGTGAGGGATGCAGTAAAGAAGGATTAGTGGATCGGAAATGAGATTGTCGTATCCCAAAATACAATCCTGACGTTTCCATAGAAACGTTACTCGATTTAGAAGGAGACGTCATAGAACACATAGTATTTCATAGCGACGCAATATCTGTGTAAATTCGTCAATGTGAGGGAGCTAGGGATGCAATAAAGAAGGAATGGTGCATCGAGATGGAGATACTCGTATCGCAAAAGAAAATCCTGTCGTTTCCATAGAGACGTTACTCGATTTAGATGGAGAAGTCATAGAACCTATAGTATTTCATAGCGACTCAATTTCTGTGTTAATTCGACAATGAGTGGGAGTGAGGGATGCAGTAAAGAAGGATTAGTGGATCGGAGAAGAGATTTTCGTTTCCCAAAAGAAAATCCTGTCGTTTCCATAGAAACGTTACTCGATTTAGATGGAGAAGTCATAGAACACATAGTATTTCATAGCGACTCAATTTCTGTGTTAATTCGTCAATGTGAGGGAGCTAGGGATGCAATAAAAAGGGAATAGTGCATCGAGAAGGAGATACTCGTATCGCAAAAGAAAATCCAGTCGTTTCCATAGAAACGTACTCGATTTAGAAGGAGAAGTCATAGAACACATAGTATTTCATAGCGACTCAATTTCTGTGTTATTTCGTCAATGAGTGGGAGTGAGGGATGCAGTAAAGAAGGATTAGTGGATCGGAAATGTGATTGTCGTATCCCAAAAGAAAATCCTGTCGCTTCCATAGAAACGTTACTCGATTTAGAAGGAAATGTCTTAGAACACATAGTATTTCATAGCGACGCAATTTCCGTGTGAATTCGTCAATGAGTGTCAGTGAGGGATGCAGTAAAGACGGATTAGTGGATCGGAAATGAAATTGTCGTATCCCAAAAGAAAATCCTGTCGTTTCCATAGAAACGTTACTCGATTTAGAAGGAAATGTCTTAGAACACATAGTATTTCATAGCGACGCAATTTCCGTGTGAATTCGTCAATGTGTGGGAGTGAGGGATGCAGTAAAGAAGAATTAGTGGATCGGAAATGTGATTGTCGTATCCCAAAAGAAAATCCTTTCGTTTCTATAGAAACGTTACTCGATTTAGAAGGAGAGGTCATAGAACCCATAGTATTTCATAGCGACGCAAGTTCCATGTGAATTCGTCAATGAGTGGGAGTGAGGGATGCAGTAAGAAAGGATTAGTGGATCGGAAATGTTATTGTCGTATCCCAAAAGAAAATCCAGTCGTTTCCATGGAAACCTTTCTCGATTTAGAAGGAAATGTCTTAGAACACATAGTATTTCATAGCGACGCAATTTCCGTGTGAATTCGTCAATGTGTGGGAGTGAGGGATGCAGTAAAGAAGGATTAGTGGATCGGAAATGTGATTGTCGTATCCCAAAAGAAAATCCTGTCGCTTCCATAGAAACGTTACTCGATTTAGAAGGAAATGTCTTAGAACACATAGTATTTCATAGCGACGCAATTTCTGTGTGAATTCGTCAATGAGTGGGAGTGAGGGATGCAGTAAAGACGGATTAGTGGATCGGAAATGAGATTGTCGTATCCCAAAAGAAAATCCTGTCGTTTCCATAGAAACGTTACTCGATTTAGAAGGAAATGTCTTAGAACACATAGTATTTCATAGCGACGCAATTTACGTGTGAATTCGTCAATGTGTGGGAGTGAGGGATGCAGTAGAGAAGGATTAGTGGATCGAAAATGAGATTGTCGTATCCCAAAAGAAAATCCTGTCGTTTCCATAGAAACGTTACTCGATTTAGAAGGAAATGTCTTAGAACACATAGTATTTCATAGCGACGCAATTTCCGTGTGAATTCGTCAATGTGTGGGTGTGAGGGATGAAGTAAAGAAGGATTAGTGGATCGGAAATGAGACTGTCGTATCCCAAAAGAAAATCCTGTCGTTACCATAGAAACGTTACTCGATTTAGATGGAAATGTCTTAGAACACATAGTATTTCATAGCGACGCAATTTCCGTGTGAATTCGTCAATGTGTGGGAGTGAGGGATGCAGTAAAGAAGTATTAAAGGATCGGAAATGACATTGTCGTATCCCAAAAGAAAATCCTGTCGTTTCCATAGAAATGTTACTCGATTTAGAAGGAGAGGTCATCGAACCCATTGTGTTTCATAGCGACGCAATTTTCGTGTGAATTCGTCAATGAGAGGGAGTGAGGGATGCAGTAAAGAAGGATTAGTGGATCGGAAATGAGATTGTCGTATCCCAAAAGAAAATCCTGTCGTTTCCATAGAAACGTTACTCGATTTAGAAGGAAATGTCTTAGAACACATAGTATTTCATAGCGACGCAATTTCCGTGTGAATTCGTCAATGTGTGGGAGTGAGGGATGCAGTAAAGAAGGATTAGTGGATCGGAAATGAGATTGTCGTATCCCAAAAGAAAATCCTGTCGTTTCCATAGAAACGTTACTCGATTTAGAAGGAGAAGTCATAGAACCCATAGTATTTCATTGCGACGCAATTGCTGCGTTAATTCGTCAATGTGTGGGAGTGAGGGATGCAGTAAAGAAGGATTAGTGGATCGGTAATGTGATTGTCGTATCCCAAAAGAAAATCCTGTCGTTTCCATAGAAACGTTACTCGATTTAGAAGGAAATGTCTTAGAACACATAGTATTTCATAGCGACGCAATTTCCGTGTGAATTCGTCAATGTGTGGGAGTGAGGGATGCAGTAAAAAAGAATTAGTGGATCGGAAATGCGATTGTCGTATCCCAAACGAAAATCCTTTCGTTTCCATAGAAACGTTACTCGATTTAGAAGGAGAGGTCATAGAACCCATAGTATTTCATTGCGACGCAAGTTCCGTGTGAATTCGTCATTGAGTGGGAGTGAGGGATGCAGTAAGAAAGGATTAGTGGATCGGAAATGAGATTGTCGTATCCCAAAAGACAATCCTGTCGTTTCCATAGAAACGTTACTCGATTTAGAAGGAGAAGTCATAGAACACATAGTATTTCATAGCGACGCAATTTCCGTGTAAATTCGGCTAGGAGTGGGAGTGAGGGATGCAGTAAAGAAGGATTAGTGGTTCGGATATGAGATTGTAGTATCCCAAAAGAAAATCCTGTCGTTTCCATAGAAACGTTACTCGATTTAGATGGAGAAGTCATAGAACCCATAGTATTTCATAGCGACGCAATTTCCGTGTGAATTCGTCAATGAGTGGGACTGAGGGATGCAGTAAAGAAGGATTAGTGGATCGGAAATGAGATTGCCGTATCCCAAAAGAAAATCCTGTCGTTTCCATAGAAACGTTACTCGATTTAGAAGGAAATGTCTTAGAACACATAGTATTTCATAGCGACGCAATTTCCGTGTGAATTCGTCAATGAGTGGGAGTGAGGGATGAAGTAAAGAAGGATTAGTGGATCGGAATAGAGACTGTCGTATCCCAAAAGAAAATCCTGTCGTTTCCATAGAAACGTTACTCGATTTAGATGGAAATATCTTAGAACACATAGTATTTCCTAGCGACGCAATTTCCGTGTGAATTCGTCAATGTGTGGGAGTGAGGGATGCAGTAAAGAAGGATTAGTGGATCGGAAATGAGATTGTCGTATCCCAAAAGAAAATCCTGTCGTTTCCATAGAAACGTTACTCGATTTAGAAGGAGAAGTCATAGAACCCATAGCCGGCCGGAGTGGCCGAGCGGTTAAAGGCGCTACAGTCTGGAACCGCACGACCGCTACGGTCGCAAGTTCGAATCCTGCCTCGGGCATGGAAGTGTGTGATGTCCTTAGGTTAGTTAGGTTTAAGTAGTTCTAAGTTCTAGGGGACTTATGACCGCAGCAGTTGAGTCCCATAGTGCTCAGAGCCATTTCATAGAACCCATAGTATTTCATTGCGACGCAATTGCTGTGTTAATTCGTCAATGTGTGGGAGTGAGGGATGCAGTAAAAAAGGATTAGTGGATCGGTAATGTGATTGTCGTATCCCAAAAGAAAATACTGTCGTTTCCATAGAAACGTTACTCGATTTAGAAGGAAATGTCTTAGAACACATAGTATTTCATAGCGACGCAATTTCGGTGTGAATTCGTCAATGTGTGGGAGTGAGGGATGCAGTAAAGAAGAATTAGTGGATCGGAAATGTGATTGTCGTATCCCAAAAGAAAATCCTGTCATTTCCATAAAAACGTTATTCGATTTAGAAGGAAATGTCTTAGAACACATAGTATTTCATAGCGACGCAATTTCCGTGTGAATTCGTCAATGAGTGGGAGTGAGGGATGAAGTAAAGAAGGATTAGTGGATCGGAAATGAGACTGTCGTATCCCAAAAGAAAATCCTGTCGTTTCCATAGAAACGTTACTAGATTTAGATGGAAATGTCTTAGAACACATAGTATTTCATAGCGACGCAATTTCCGTGTGAATTCGTCAATGTGTGGGAGTGAGGGATGCAGTAAAGAAGGATTAGTGGATCGGAAATGAGATTGTCGGAAATCACATAGTATTTCATAGCGACGCAATTTACGTGTGAATTCGTCAATGTGTGGGAGTGAGGGATGCAGTAGAGAAGGATTAGTGGATCGGAAATGAGATTGTCGTATCCCAAAAGAAAATCCTGTCGTTTCCATAGAAACGTTACTCGATTTAGATGGAGAAGTCATAGAACCCATAGTATTTCATAGCGACGCAATTTCTGTGTTAATTCGTCAATGTGAGGGAGCTAGGGATGCAATAAAGAAGGAATAGTGCATCGAGAAGGAGATACTCGTATCGCAAAAGAAAATCCTGTCGTTTCCATAGAGACGTACTCGATTTAGAAGCAGAAGTCATAGAACACATAGTATTTCATAGCGACTCAATTTCTGTGTTATTTCGTCAATGAGTGGGAGTGAGGGATGCAGTAAAGAAGGATTAGTGGATCGGAAATGAGATTGTCGTATCCCAAAAGAAAATCCTGTCGTTTCCTTTGAAATGTTACTCGATTTAGAAGGAGAAGTCATAGAACGCATAGTATTTCTTAGCGACGCAATTTCCGTGTGAATTTGTCAATGAGTGGGAGTGAGGGATGCAGTAAAGAAGGATTAGTGGATCGGAAATGAGATTGTCGTATCCCAAAAGAAAATCCTGTCGTTTCCATAGAAACCTTACTCGATTTAGAAGGAGAAGTCATAGAACACATAGTATTTCACAGCGACGCAATTTCCGTGTGAATTCGTCAATGTGTGGGAGTGAGGGATGCAGTAAAGAAGGATTAGTGGATCGGAAATGTGATTGTCGTATCCCAAAAGAAAATCCTGTCGCTTCCATAGAAACGTTACTCGATTTAGAAGGAAATGTCTTAGAACACATAGTATTTCATAGCGACGCAATTTCCGTGTGAATTCGTCAATGAGTGGGAGTGAGGGATGCAGTAAAGACGGATTAGTGGATCGGAAATGAGATTGTCGTATCCCAAAAGAAAATCCTGTCGTTTCCATAGAAACGTTACTCGATTTAGAAGGAAATGTCTTAGAACACATAGTATTTCATAGCGACGCAATTTACGTGTGAATTCGTCAATGAGTGGGAGTGAGGGATGCAGTAGAGAAGGATTAGTGGATCGGAAATGTGTTTGTCGTATCCCAAAAGAAAATCCTGTCGTTTCCATAGAAACGTTACTCGATTTAGAAGGAAATGTCTTAGAACTCATAGTATTTCATAGCGACCCAATTTCCGTGTGAATTCGTCAATGAGTGGGAGTGAGGGATGCAGTAAAGACGGATTAGTGGATCGGAAATGAGATTGTCGTATCCCAAAAGAAAATCCTGTCGTTTCCATAGAAACGTTACTCGATTTAGAAGGAAATGTCTTAGAACACATAGTATTTCATAGCGACGCAATTTCCGTGTGAATTCGTCAATGAGTGGGAGTGAGGGATGAAGTAAAGAAGGATTAGTGGATCGGAAATGAGACTGTCGTATCCCAAAAGAAAATCCTGTCGTTTCCATAGAAACGTTACTCGATTTAGAAGGAAATGTCTTAGAACACATAGTATTTCATAGCGACGCAATTTCCGTGTGAATTCGTCAATGAGTGGGAGTGAGGGATGAAGTAAAGAAGGATTAGTGGATCGGAAATGAGACTGTCGTATCCCAAAAGAAAATCCTGTCGTTTCCATAGAAACGTTACTCGATTAAGATGGAAATGTCTTAGAACACATAGTATTTCATAGCGACGCAATTTCCGTGTGAATTCGTCAATGTGTGGGAGTGAGGGATGCAGTAAAGAAGGATCAGTGGATCGGAAATGTGATTGTCGTATCCCAAAAGAAAATCCTGTCCCTCCCATAGAAACGTTACTCGATTTAGAAGGAAATGTCTTAGAACACATAGTATTTCATAGCGACGCAATTTCTGTGTGAATTCGTCAATGAGTGGGAGTGAGGGATGCAGTAAAGACGGATTAGTGGATCGGAAATGAGATTGTCGCATCCCAAAAGAAAATCCTGTCGTTTCCATAGAAACGTTACTCGATTTAGAAGGAAATGTCTTAGAACACATAGTATTTCATAGCGACGCAATTTACGTGTGAATTCGTCAATGTGTGGGAGTGAGGGATGCAGTAGAGAAGGATTAGTGGATCGAAAATGAGATTGTCGTATACCAAAAGAAAATCCTGTCGTTTCCATAGAAACGTTACTCGATTTAGAAGGAAATGTCTTAGAACACATAGTATTTCATAGCGACGCAATTTCCGTGTGAATTCGTCAATGTGTGGGTGTGAGGGATGAAGTAAAGAAGGATTAGTGGATCGGAAATGAGACTGTCGTATCCCAAAAGAAAATCCTGTCGTTTCCATAGAAACGTTACTCGATTTAGAAGGAAATGTCTTAGAACACATAGTATTTCATAGCGACGCAATTTCCGTGTGAATTCGGCAAGGAGTGGGAGTGAGGGATGCAGTAAAGAAGGATTAGTGGATCGGATATGAGATTGTCGTATCCCAAAAGAAAATCCTGTCGTTTCCATAGAAACGCTACTCGATTTAGATGGAGAAGTCATAGAACCCATAGTATTTCATAGCGACGCAATTTCTGTGTTAATTCGTCAATGTGAGAAAGCTAGGGATGCAATAAAGAAGGAATAGTGCATCGAGAAGGAGATACTCGTATCGCAAAAGAAAATCCTGTCGTTTCCATAGAAACGAACTCGATTTAGAAGGAGAAGTCATAGAACACATAGTATTTCATAGCGACTCAATTTCTGTGTTATTTCGTCAATGAGTGGGAGTGAGGGATGCAGTAAAGAAGGATTAGTGGATCGGAAATGAGATTGTGGTATCCCAAAAGAAAATCCTGTCGTTTCCATAGAAATGTTACTCGATTTAGAAGGAGAAGTCATAGAAGGCATAGTATTTCATAGCGACGCAATTTCCGTGTGAATTCGTCAATGAGTGGGACTGAGGGATGCAGTAAAGAAGGATTAGTGGATCGGAAATGTGATTGCCGTATCCCAAAAGAAAATCCTGTCGTTACCATAGAAACGTTACTCGATTTAGAAGGAAATGTCTTAGAACACATAGTATTTCATAGCGACGCAATTTCCGTGTGAATTCGTCAATGAGTGGGAGTGAGGGATGAAGTAAAGAAGGATTAGTGAATCGGAATAGAGACTGTCGTATCCCAAAAGAAAATCCTGTCGTTTCCATAGAAACGTTACTCGATTTAGATGGAAATATCTTAGAACACATAGTATTTCCTAGCGACGCAATTTCCGTGTGAATTCGTCAATGTGTGGGAGTGAGGGATGCAGTAAAGAAGGATTAGTGGATCGGAAATGAGATTGTCGTATCCCAAAAGAAAATCCTGTCGTTTCCATAGAAACGTTACTCGATTTAGAAGGAGAAGTCATAGAACCCATAGCCGGCCGGAGTGGCCGAGCGGTTAAAGGCGCTACAGTCTGGAACCGCACGACCGCTACGGTCGCAGGTTCGAATCCTGCCTCGGGCATGGAAGTGTGTGATGTCCTTAGGTTAGTTAGGTTTAAGTAGTTCTAAGTTCTAGGGGACTTATGACCGCAGCAGTTGAGTCCCGTAGTGCTCAGAGCCATTTCATAGAACCCATAGTATTTCATTGCGACGCAATTGCTGTGTTAATTCGTCAATGTGTGGGAGTGAGGGATGCAGTAAAGAAGGATTAGTGGATCGGTAATGTGATTGTCGTATCCCAAAAGAAAATACTGTCGTTTCCATAGAAACGTTACTCGATTTAGAAGGAAATGTCTTAGAACACATAGTATTTCATAGCGACGCAATTTCGGTGTGAATTCGTCAATGTGTGGGAGTGAGGGATGCAGTAAAGAAGAATTAGTGGATCGGAAATGTGATTGTCGTATCCCAAAAGAAAATCCTGTCGTTTCCATAAAAACGTTATTCGATTTAGAAGGAAATGTCTTAGAGCACATAGTATTTCATAGCGACGCAATTTCCGTGTGAATTCGTCAATGAGTGGGAGTGAGGGATGAAGTAAAGAAGGATTAGTGGATCGGAAATGAGACTGTCGTATCCCAAAAGAAAATCCTGTCGTTTCCATAGAAACGTTACTAGATTTAGATGGAAATGTCTTAGAACACATAGTATTTCATAGCGACGCAATTTCCGTGTGAATTCGTCAATGTGTGGGAGTGAGGGATGCAGTAAAGAAGGATTAGTGGATCGGAAATGAGATTGTCGGAAATCACATAGTATTTCATAGCGACGCAATTTACGTGTGAATTCGTCAATGTGTGGGAGTGAGGGATGCAGTAGAGAAGGATTAGTGGATCGGAAATGAGATTGTCGTATCCCAAAAGAAAATCCTGTCGTTTCCATAGAAACGATTCTCGATTTAGATGGAAATGTCTTTGAACCCATAGTATTTCATAGCGGCGAAATTTCCGTGTGAATTCGTCAATGAGTGGGAGTGAGGGATGCAGTAAAGAAGGATTAGTGGATCGGAAATGAGATTGTCGTATCCCAAAAGAAAATCCTGTCGTTTCCATAGAAACGTTACTCGATGTAGAAGGAAATGTCTTAGAACCCATAGTATTTCATAGCGACGCAATTTCCGTGTGAATTCGTCAATGTGTGGGAGTGAGGGATGCAGTAAAGAAGGATTAGTGGATCGGAAATGAGATTGTTGTATCCCAAAGGAAAATCCTGTCGTTTCCATAGAAACGTTACTCGATTTAGAAGGAAATGTCTTAGAACACATAGTATTTCATAGCGACTCAATTTCCGTGTGAATTCGTCAATGAGTGGGAGTGAGGGATGCAGTAAATAAGGATTAGTGGATCGGAAATGAGATTGTCGTATCCCAAAAGAAAATCCTGTCGTTTCCATAGAAACGTTACTCGATTTAGAAGGAGAAATCATAGAACACATAGTATTTCATAGCGACGCAATTTCCGTGTGAATTCGTCTATGAGTGGGAGTGAGGGATGCAGTAAAGAAGGATTAGTGGATCGGAAATGAGATTTTCGTATCCCAAAAGAAAATCCTGTCGTTTCCATAGAAACGTTACTCGATTTAGAAGGAAATGTCTTAGAACACATAGTATTTCATAGCGACGCAATTTCCGTGTGAATTCGTCAATGTGTTGGAGTGAGGGATCCAGTAAAGAAGGATTAGTGGATCGGTAATGAGATTGTCGTATCCCAAAAGAAAAGCCTGTCGTTTCCATAGAAACGTTACTCGATTTAGAAGGAGAAGTCACAGAACACATAGCATTTCATAGCGACGCAATTTCTGTGCTAATTCGTCAATGTGAGGGAGCTAGGGATGCAATAAAGAAAGAATGGTGCATCGAGATGGAGATACTCGTATCGCAAAAGAAAATCCTGTCGTCTCCATAGAAACGTTACTGGATTTAGAAGGAGAAGTCATACAACCTATAGTATTTCAAAGCGACTCAATTTCTGTGCTAATTCGACAATGAGTGGGAGTGAGGGATGCAGTAACGAAGGATTAGTGGATCGGAAATGAGATTGTCGTATCCCAAAAGAAAATCCTGTCGTTTCCATAGAAACGTTACTCGATTTAGAAGGAGAAGTCATAGAACCCATAGTACCTCATAGCGAAAGAATTTCCGTGTGAATTCGTCAATGAGTGGGAGTGAGGGATGCAGTAAAAAAGGATTAGGGGATCGGAAATGAGATTGTCGTATCCGAAAAGAAAATCCTGTCGTTTCCATAGAAACGTTACTCGATTTAGAAGGAAATGTCTTAGAAAACATAGTATTTCATAGCGACGCAAATTCCGTGTGAATTCGTCAATGAGTGGGAGTGAGGGATGTGGTAAAGAAGGATTAGTGGATCGGAAATGAGATTGTCGTATCCCAAAAGAAAATCCTGTCGTTTTCATAGAAACGTTACTCTATTTAGAAGGAAATGTCTTAGAACTCATAGTATTTCATAGCGACGCAATTTCCGTGTGAATTCGTCAATGAGTGGGAGTCAGGGATGCAGTAAAGAAGGATTAGTGGATCGGAAATGAGATTGTCGTATCCCAAAAGAAAATCCTGTCGTTTCCATAGAAACGTTACTCGATTTAGATGGAAATGTCTTAGAACCCATAGTATTTCATAGCGACGCAATTTCCGTGTGAATTCGTCAATAAGTGGGAGTGAGGGATGCAGTAAAGAAGGATTAGTGGATCGGAAATGAGATTGTCGTATCCCAAAAGAAAATCCTGTCGTTTCCATAGAAACGTAACTCGATTTAGAAGGAAATGTCTTAGAACCCATAGTATTTCATAGTGACGCAATTTCCGTGTGAATTCGTCAATGTGTGGGAGTGAGGGATGCAGTAAAGAAGGATTAGTGGATCGGAAATGAGATTTTCGTATCCCAAAAGAAAATCCTGTCGTTTCCATAGAAACGTTACTCGATTTAGAAGGAAATGTCTTAGAACACATAGTATTTCATAGCGACGCAATTTCCGTGTGAATTCGTCAATGTGTTGGAGTGAGGGATCCAGTAAAGAAGGATTAGTGGATCGGAAATGAGATTGTCGTATCCCAAAAGAAAATCCTGTCGTTTCCATAGAAACGTTACTCGATTTAGAAGGAGAAGTCATAGAACCCATAGTATTTCATAGCGACGCAATTTCCGTGTGAATTCGTCAAGGAGTGGGAGTGAGGGATGCAGTAAAGAAGGATTAGTGGATCGGAAATGAGATTGTCGTATCCCAAAAGAAAATCCTGCCGTTTCCATAGAAACGCTACTCGATTTAGAAGGAAATGTCTTAGAACACATAGTATTTCATAGCGACTCAATCTCTGTTTTAATTCGTCAATGAGTGGGAGTGAGGGATGCAGTAAAGAAGGATTAGTGGATCAGAAATGAGATTGTCGTATCCCAAAAGAAAATCCTGTTGTTTCCATAGAAACTTTACTTGATTTAGAAGGAGAAGTCATAGAACCCATAGTATTTCATAGCGACTCAATTTCTGTGTTAATTCGACAATGAGTGGGAGTGAGGGATGCAGTAAAGAAGGATTAGTGGATCGGAAATGAGATTGTCGTATCCCAAAATACAATCCTGACTTTTCCATAGAAACGTTACTCGATTTAGAAGGAGAAGTCATAGAACACATAGTATTTCATAGCGACGCAATTTCTGTGTAAATTCGTCAATGTGAGGGAGCTAGGGATGCAATAAAGAAGGAATGGTGCATCGAGATGGAGATACTCGTATCGCAAAAGAAAATCCTGTCGTTTCCATAGAGAGGTTACTCGATTTAGATGGAGAAGTCATAGAACCTATAGTATTTCATAGCGACTCAATTTCTGTGTTAATTCGACAATGAGTGGGAGTGAGGGATGCAGTAAAGAAGGATTAGTGGATCGGAAAAGAGATTTTCGTATCCCAAAAGAAAATCCTGTCGTTTCCATAGAAACGTTACTCGATTTAGATGGAGAAGTCATAGGACACATAGTATTTCATAGCGACTCAATTTCTGTGTTAATTCGTCAATGTGAGGGAGCTAGGGATGCAATAAAAAAGGAATAGTGCATCGAGAAGGAGATACTCGTATCGCAAAAGAAAATCCTGTCGTTTCCATAGAAACGTACTCGATTTAGAAGGAGAAGTCATAGAACACATAGTATTTCATAGCGACTCAATTTCTGTGTTATTTCGTCAATGAGTGGGAGTGAGGGATGCAGTAAAGAAGGATTAGTGGATCGGAAATGTGATTGTCGTATCCCAAAAGAAAATCCTTTCGTTTCTATAGAAACGTTACTCGATTTAGAAGGAGAGGTCATAGAACCCATAGTATTTCATAGCGACGCAAGTTCCATGTGAATTCGTCAATGAGTGGGAGTGAGGGATGCAGTAAGAAAGGATTAGTGGATCGGAAATGTGATTGTCGTATCCCAAAAGAAAATCCTGTCGCTTCCATAGAAACGTTACTCGATTTAGAAGGAAATGTCTTAGAACACATAGTATTTCATAGCGACGCAATTTCCGTGTGAATTCGTCAATGAGTGGGAGTGAGGGATGCAGTAAAGACGGATTAGTGGATCGGAAATGAGATTGTCGTATCCCAAAAGAAAATCCTGTCGTTTCCATAGAAACGTTACTCGATTTAGAAGGAAATGTCTTAGAACACATAGTATTTCATAGCGACGCAATTTCCGTGTGAATTCGTCAATGTGTGGGAGTGAGGGATGAAGTAAAGAAGGATTAGTGGATCGGAAATGAGACTGTCGTATCCCAAAAGAAAATCCTGTCGTTTCCATAGAAACGTTACTCGATTAAGATGGAAATGTCTTAGAACACATAGTATTTCATAGCGACGCAATTTCCGTGTGAATTCGTCAATGTGTGGGAGTGAGGGATGCAGTAAAGAAGGATTAGTGGATCGGAAATGAGATTGTCGTATCCCAAAAGAAACTCCTGTCGTTTCCATAGAAATGTTACTCGATTTAGAAGGAGAGGTCATCGAACCCATAGTGTTTCATAGCGACGCAATTTTCGTGTGAATTCGTCAATGAGTGGGAGTGAGGGAAGCAGTAAGAAAGGA